>NC_143505.1:27628257-27931287 GCF_051622355.1 Phaseolus vulgaris | reverse complement strand
AATAACAATGCTTTTCTCCTTTTATTGGCAAGTTCAGCATACTTGCCAACCTTCTTCTCAATTCTCTTCTTGATGTCTTTATGCAAAGTTTTCACAAAAGAAGCCTTTTCATCCCCATCTTTGCACAAGACATCTCCAAGAAGGGGAATAGGAAGAAGATCAAGAGGTGTTAGGGGGTTAAACCCATAGACAACCTCAAAAGGAGAATGTGAGGTGGTAGAATTTACTACACGATTATATGCAAACTCAACATGGGGTAGTAAATTCTCCCACACTCTAGGATTCCCCGAAATAAAACATCTCAATAGTTGTCCCAAAGTTCTATTCACCACCTCGGTTTGACCATCAGTTTGTGGGTGGCAAGTGGTAGAAAATAAAAGCTTAGTCCCAAGCTTGCCCCACAAGGTCTTCCAAAAGTGACTCAAGAACTTGGGATCTCTATCAGACACTATAGATCTAGGAATCCCATGCAAGCGAACCACTTCTTGGAAGAAGAGGTTTGCAATGTGGCATGCATCATCCACTTTGTGGCAAGGAATAAAGTGAGCCATCTTTGAAAAACGATCCACTACCACAAAAATGGAGTCCTTTCCCTTTGATGTCTTGGGTAAGCCTAAGATGAAATCCATAGATATATTGATGTGATTCCACTAGCCATATAGAGAATGATTCTTGACATTCTTAGGAATCATCTTGAGCTGGACATTATTGAGGCACTTTTCTTAGAGTTGGATCATTGTTCTAAGACAAGAACTCACCAAAAACTAGTACCAAATCCCAAACTCATTTGGATGTTCCACATATTGTCAAATTGAACCAACAAAAAGAGGTAAAACTAAAAGGCACCGAATAGAATTGAATAAGAACACATTTGAACCGAACAAAGTGAAATTAAAAAGGCAAGAACAACAAATAGGTGCTGGAAAAACAGAATAGCCGAACCAAACAACCAGACAACAAGCTAGAACAAAGAATTAACAAAGAAGAAAGGAAAGAGAGAAGAATTGCTCATGAAGATGGAAGGATGATGGATGATCTCGCCACTAGAAGTGTGGAATGCTCCTAGATGAGAGTGCTACCACCACTTGAGGACTCCATGGATCCATCAAGATAAGACTAGAGAAGAAGGCTCAAAAGCTCTCCAATGATCACTCAAAATTTGAGTAGAGTTTTCTTAGATTAATTCCAATCTAAAATTTACAAAGAGAGCACCTCTATTTATAGCCTAAGGTGCTGAAATGTAAGCTACACAAATTCAAAAACTCCCTCCCAAAAAGCTTTTAGAATTTGCGCCTAAAACAAAGCATGAGGAAGGTGTGATCCTTTCTCTCACTTTGGCACCTCCTTATTTACTCCTACACCTATCTACTAACACACCCCCCCAAGACTCTTAACTAAAGACTAAAAGATGCTTTAACAATAGAGGTTTCTAATGTTTCCCTCTAAGCACCTTTCTAAACAATATTTATTTAAAACTTGGCCTTGCCCTTCATGGGATGGTCTTTGGGCTTTGGCCTTCTTGGGCTTGGGCTTGGGCTTTATCTTTTGCAAAGGTTAACAAGAAAAACTTTAAATGTGAAGGCGAATGATCTTGTTCTTCATTATAAAAAGCCACCTTTAGTTGATTCTCATCATATATCTACCCAAGGCATTGAAGGGATAGGAAGAGGAGTATATAGACCATGGGGATGCATCTTAGACTTAGCTTTGCGGCAAGCTATGCATTTATCACACAAACTATGAACATGTTTATGCATATGAGGCCAAATGAAATGTTCATGCAACACATCCAAAGTTTTAGCAACCCCAAAATGTCCCATTAAACCCCCCTCATGAGCTTCTCTAACAAGAGATAATCTAATAGAGCATCGAGGAACACAAAGACGTTTTCCTTTAAAAAGAAAGCCATCTTGTATAAAAAAGTCTTTGTGTCCTCCCTTAAGACACTCTTGATAGATGAGAGAAAAATCAAGGTCATCATGATAAAGTTCCTTAATGTGATCAAAACCAAGATATTGAGAGCTTAAAAGATTTAGCAAAGTGTATCTTCTAGAAAGAGCATCCGCCACAATATTTACTTTGCCTTGCTTGTGTTTGATCACATAAGGAAATTGCTCAATGAATTCCACCCACTTGGCATGCCTCTTGTTAAGTTTGTTTTGGCTTTTCAAATATTTAAGAGATTCATGATCACTATGTATCACAAACTCTTTGGGAAAAAGATAGTGTTGCCAAGTGCATATAATTCTTTATCATAAGTGGAATAATTGAGATGACTTCCCTTCAATTTCTCACTAAAATAGGCTATGGGGTGGCCCTCTTGAAGGAGAACAGCCCCAATACCTATGCTTGAAGCATCACACTCAATCTCAAATGTCTTAGTGAAATTAGGAAGGGCCAAGATGGGAGCATTAGTCAATTTTTCTTTCAAAGTGTCAAAGGCATTTTGTTGTGCTTCTCCCCATTGAAAGACCACATCCTTTTTCACTATGTCATTGAGTGGTGCGGCAATGGTACCAAAGTTTGGGACAAATCTTCTATAAAAAGAAGCAAGTCCATGAAATCTTCGGACCTCATTCAAAGATTTCGGTGTAGGCCAATTTTGAATGGCCATCACCTTTGTTTTGTCCACATGGACCCCTTTGCAACTTACAACAAACCCTAGGAATTCTATATGATCAAGAGCAAACATACATTTAGCAAGATTAGCATACAAATGTTCCTTCCTAAGGGTTTCTAAAATTTGCCTAACATGCAACCTATGGTCATTCAAAGATAAGCTATAAATGAGAATGTCATCAAAGTAAACAACAACAAACTTACCAATGAATGGTCTAAGAACATGATGCATGAGGCGCATGAAGGTACTTGGTGCATTAGTTAGACCAAAAGGCATAACTAACCACTCATATAAACCAAAGTTGGTCTTAAAAGCCGTCTTCCATTCATCACCCGGTTTGATACGGATTTGATTGTAACCGCTTTTAAGATCAATCTTTGAAAAGATTTTTGAACCATGTAATTCATCCAACAAATCATCTAGTCTAGGTATGGGATGCCTATACTTAATTGTTATGTTATTGATGGCTCTACAATCCGAACACATTCGCCATGTGCCATCCTTTTTTGGCACTAAGATGATAAGCATAACACAAGGACTCATGCTATCTTGCACCCACCCTTTCTCAATCAAAGCCTCAACTTGTTGGCGAATTTCCTTGGTTTCACTTGGATTGGTCCTATATGCTGGACGATTTGGTAAAGAAGAGCCCGGTATCAAATCAATTTGGTGCTCAATCCCTCTCAAAGGTGGAAGTCCATTTGGAGGATCTTGAAACACATCTTGGAACTCTTCTACCAAATTTTCCAAGCAATGAGGACTATCAACAAGTGATTCTACTCTAAGAGTTCTAGGGATGGCTAAGAAAAGAGGATGATGAGCCACTATTTCCCTTTCAATGTCACGCCTAGACACAAGGAGTGTAGGCTTAGAACTCTTATCTTTTTTTATCTTTTTCACTCTCCCTTTTTTTCTTCATGATAACTTGGTCCTCATGGACTTCTCTTGGAGAGAGAGATTTTAAAGTAACCTTGTGACCATGGAATTCAAAAGATAGTTTGTTGGTAAAGCCATCTTCATTTGAAGTTGTATGTGAACATAGTCCTCTTGCCCTTTTCAAGTTTGATCCTGCCTGTTAACCGAAACGCTGGAGCCTTGCCTCGTCAAACCTGGATCGACTTTTGCGCCGTGTTAGCCTCCGTCCTTCACCGCGATCCACCTCAAGAACCTGCAAAAGACGAAACGGCGCCGCTGCGGCCGATCACGCTCCGACGCCCAAGTCAGCGACTGGACCACCAATTACTTAAGAGTAAAACTCAAGAACTCTGAGGAACCGTGACAAGTTCTCTCTCAGCGTACTCTCGTTCTCGCAATTGTAAAGAAGTAATCTAAACGCGTGCGTACCTCAGAAGTTCGTTGGAAACTCTTATATACCTGGACACTTTCTCTCTCCTGGCAGTTACACATCTGGACACGTGGCTCGCATCCAGCTGCACACATGCCATCATCTGGAGCATCCTTGACTTGGGCGCTACTTCTGACTCTTCTTTGGCTAAGTTACTTATCCATGGTATACTCAGTGCATAGTTGCCTTGGAGCGTGATCTCTTCTGGGTGGCGAGTTCGGGTGCCTTCGTACACACCTTCCCTGTGGTCTCGCCGGCCGCCTTCATGATCTGCCCTACCTGCTTCACCGTGTATGTTCAAGTGTGCTATCTCCCGAGCTCATCCTCTGGCCAACTGGGAAATGACCATCTGCCTTCATCTTCGGCGATGTCCTTGTTTCGGCGATCTCTAATCACTTGGTCGCCTGGGTTCGCATCTGGCGACTTCATCTTCAACCCGGTGGCCGCCGGTTCAGGTGTGCTGGAGATCGGAGCACGCCAACTTAATAACTGGCGACTACACGAGCCCCCCGACTTCCTTCCCTCGTGCCAGCCAGGTGTCCCATCAACACGCCTATACAATAGCTTGATGCCACATCATCACTTCCGACTACCAGGGCGGTACACAAGCCCCCCAGTCTTAAGCGAAGACTTGTCCAGCGAAAAGACTAAAGGAGTCACGTCACTACCGATCTACGTGGCGCTGGCGCAGAATTCCAAACGTTTGTACTTTCTGCTTTCCTGACGCTCCACCAAACATTCTCCCAATCGCTCGACACGTGGCTTCATCAACGGTTGTCTTTAGTTGTCGTTTGCGCTTCCAAAACCATTTGAAAAACCCTTAAACCCATTTCGCTTCTACTATTCCATCACCTCTTTGCCTTCTCAAACGCTCTGAGTTTCTTCTGCGAAAACCCACGACGCTCTTCAACCTTATGGATTCTCAACTTCCTTCAGCGTTCTTCTAATCATAGAAAGGTACTCCCTTTACTTTTTCTGCTGAGTTTTCCTGCATTTTAACCGATTCGCATCATCCATTAACTGTCTGGTGCATACGTTGTGGGTTGTTTCTTCTGTTTCTCCCTTCCTGTAACTTAGGGCTTTGTCTCCATTACAACGAACCTTCGTTCGTTCGTTTTTTCATCCTTCTTTCACAATCGAGTCAGCCTCTGCGAACTCTGCTCACCTTTCCCTTTCTTCTTCCTTTGCAGTTTCCGCGATGGCTCGCTCAAAGATCACCCCAAATCCTCCTTCCTCGTCACGAAACCCTCCATCTCAAGCTCATAACCCACCACGAGCACCTGGTGCTTCTTCTTCCCAGGCTGAGAGGCCTGCAACCTCTCGCCCTGACTTGGCTCAGGCCACTCAATCCCTACCCCAGACTATAAGATGTTATACCCATGGGCTACTTCGACTTTGCCGAAGGAAACTTCCTCAATAAATTCCGCTGGGGCAGTTCTTCGATTGAAGAAAGGGGACGAGCCCCACCTGTCGTTCCACAAGGAGCACGATGACAAGCTGATGGTGCTACCTTGCCCCCCTGACGTGCCAGTTTGCGCAGACGACAAAGGGAACAACGGCGAGTTGTTCTGCTTTGTATACACCACCTTGTTCAAGAAGGTGAAACTTAGATTTCCCTTCACTCGTTTTGAAAGGGAGCTACTAACCGAGCTCGACATCGCCGCCGCCCAGCTCCATCCCAACAGTTGGGCATTCGTGCGGGTGTTTCAAATCATGTGCGCACATCTGGGACTGCCAGCGTCAGTGGACGTTTTTCTTTTCCTTTTTGAAGCTAAGCACCCAGGAGATCGCCTGTGGGTGAGTCTGAACGGGATTGCTGGGAGGTCGATCCTCTCTATCTTCCAGCAATCCTACAAGGATTGGAAGGGCAAATTTGTCCAAGTGCGCCCAAACGACCAGGACGCCTCGCTGCTCGACGGCTTTCCCTTGTACTGGGTAAACAAGGGAAATAAAGAATCCAAAGGAAGCTTCAGGAGGCCAAGAAGCCCTGACAACATGGGTGCCTTGGACAAAGATCTGTGCCTCTTTTGGAAGAGCGTGGCAGACGCCAACATTACCTTTCTCACCACTGCGCTCATCTCCTTCGAGTTCTTCGAAGATCAACTCGAGGCTCGCATAGGTTAGTGCTTATCTCAACGCTTAAGTTTTTGCCCTGTGCTGTACCTCTGTTTGCTGTTGCTGGGCGCCTTGTTTGCTGCGCACAAGACTTGAGTTTTATTTTCTGCATCACTTGTTTGTCTCATATGCATACTTGCTCATGCGTTTATCTTTCTCTTTAAGCTGACCTGTATACCTTTGTATTATGCAGATCTCATGTTGGGCAAGGGAAAACTGGCTGAATTGAGGGCGCTCGCCCGAGCCCATGGGTTGGCGTCGGGCTCCCAGACCGTTCCCAATTCAGTGGTGGAGATCGCCGCTGCCCAGGGCAGATCGCCCCCTAAAGGCCCAGCCCCTTCAGAGGCCCAGCCCGCCCAACAACGCAAGAAGCTCATCCTCAGGAAGCCAAAGAGGAAAACCCCTCAGGTGGTCCAAGAGGATGAAGAAGAAGACGATGAGGCAACTGAAGATGGCCTCATCACCAAAAGAAAGAGGGTGGCGCCTTCTTCACCACCTGCTCCACCTCCTCCTCCAACATCAACACCACCTTCCACGCCAGCTCCACCTCCAACACTGCTTCCTCCCCCAGTTCCCACATCGCCAGTCCAAGCAGTTCCCTTGGCGGCGGCATTTCCTGCGGTTGAGGCTGCTGAGCCCAACTTCATGGAGAACCCCCCGAGCGCCTCCACGCCATATGTATCTGCTGGAGGGGGTCCTCCTTCAACCGCCTCAACTGCTGAAGCTGCACCAGGCGGGAATGAAGGCGCTCACAACTCGCCTATCATTATTACCGAGTCACCCTCGTCACCACCACGTCAAGAAGCTCCAACTCAACAGCCAACTCAAGAAGGTGGTGGCGAGAACCAGCAACAAGCTCCCCCAGTGCTTCCACAAGCAAACCTCTCCCTTGAGGTCAAAAGGGTGTGGGAACCCTTCTCAGCGAAACTCAAGATGATGGCAGAGGATTTCCCCTCCATCATATCAAAAGCTGTGGAGAGTTCCAGCAAGAAGCTCCAGGATGACATCTTCGTGCTCCAAGAGGAAAATCGCCTAATAAGGATCGAGGCGGAGAAGTTATCCTGCAACCTTATGCTGGCGGAGATCGATCATTCCCGAGTGGAGGATGCCATGAACACCGAGCTTCGGGTGGCGCGCAAGGAGGCCACCGATCTACGCCATAAGGTGCAACTCTTAGCTTAAGAGAAGATCGAGCTAGAGAGCAAGCTGGTCCCCTATCGCGTAAGGTGGCTGACCTGGAGGCGTCAATCAAAGCAGATGCCGCCAAGGTAAAAACCCTTGAGAAGAGGTCAGCAGATCGGGAGGTCTTCTTGGGGAAAGTTGAAAAGGAGAGAGACGACACCATGGCCAAACTCGCCGAGGCCAAAGAGGAAAATGGGAAGATCGCCACAAAGCTGGCCCAGGCGCAGGCGGAATCCAAGAAGGTTACTGAAGACCTTCTTCAAGCTCGGGAGGGAGCTGAAGAATTGAAGCAGCAGAGTGAGGGGCTCAAGAAGCAGATTGAAGAACTCGAGCTGAGCTCCGCCCAAATTCTCGCTGTTGGGTTTGACGCCGCCTTGGTGCAGTTCGCCTGCCAATATCCTGATCTGGACCTCTCCATGGTGTCCCTGAACAACGAGGTGGTGGATGGGAAGATTGTTCCTTCTGAAGACTAGTTGCTTCCCTCCATCCATTATCGCTATGCTTTCTCCTTTATACATACTTATTTGTAATAAATTTTTTCCTTTTTCTGCACATGTATTTTGAACTGATGCCATTATGTTATGACATTTCCCGCTCCTTTACATAATCTCTCCTGTTAACTTTATCTTCCTTGCACAAGTCTCTTAGGCGAAATTAACTTAGTAACTCCGCGAGCGCAATTGTATACCAACTGCTTCGAACTATCGACTTTCGAACGGTAACATTCTAACAACTTGTAACCTTAAGGTAATAAACCTCAGCGCGAAATCACTTTTCAAATAACGAGCTTTAACCCGACTAATAGCTTAAAACACAGCTCACCTGATCTGCCTTATCAAAACGGGCCTTGGCCTCTCGCCATCGTTTGAATTTCTCTTGGTCGCCAAAGAGTCTTGGCGATACCAGCTTCCTCTTGCCTTCACAACTTGGCCATTGTTCCTTCATCTGGGGTAGAGGCGCCTTTCAGATCCTTCTCTACCTCCCTGAGCTTCAGAACAAAGAATCGGGTGGCTGGGCGTTCTCTTCGAACCTACCTTAGCCACCCTCCGAACTTCTTCCACCCTTTACACTATACCTGAACTCGTTCGAGACGAGAAGGATTTTATCTTGCCTGAACTCGCTCATCGGCGAAAAGGTCTTTAACTCGCCTGAACTCGCTCATCGGCGAGAAGGTCTTTATCTCGTGCCTCCACATTGCCCCAGGGGCTACATCTTCTCTCCCCCAGAAACACTGAGGACTTTTTGCTGGTGCCTCTACATTGCCCCAGAGGCTACATCTTCTCTCCTCTGGAAGCACTGAGGACTTTTTACTCTTCCTCGCCTGCTCGCTCGACGGCGAGGAGGTCTTTACCTTGCCTCGGGACGCGCGAGGGCGTTGAGGTCTTTTAACGGGTGCCTCCGATCGCCGAAAGACGATGAGGATTTAGAAAACTTTTTAGAAAGCATGCAACATAACTCCAACTCGCCTGAAATCACATATAAGTGACAAGGTCTTTCTTCAAAACTTTCAGAAAACAATAAGCATGCAATCTAAAACACTTTAAACTTTAAAAACTCTTCTTTATTGGGCGGCCTCATTAAAAACCCTCCTCAGGGAAAAAAGAGTGCCCCCTCCAAACTGTTTTAACAGAAACATTGTAAAGCTCTTCGTGTTTGTTCTTACTTACAAAGTTCTTAACTGTAATATAACTTGAGGTGCATGGCGTTCCAAGTGCGAGGAATCGCCCCTCCTTCCAACGTTTCTAAGCGGTAGGCGCCGTTCCCGAGCGCCTCGGTTATCCTGAACGGTCCCGTCCACTTAGGCGACAGCTTGTTCTCCATCTCGTACTGGTGGGCCTTCCTCATCACCAGGTCGCCTTCTCTGAACTGTCTTGGCATCACCTTCGAGTTATATCTTCGTTCAATCCTTCTTTTCACTGCCTCAGCCTTCACTCTTGCCTCCTCCCTGACCTCATCCAGCAAATCAAGATTCAGCCTTCTTTCCTCATTCGAGTCTTCCGCTACAAAGTTCTGGAATCTCGGCGAGCTCTCTTGGATTTCCACTGGAATCATTGCGTCGCATCCATAGACCAGGCTGAATGGGGTCTCATGGGTTCCCGACTGCTCGGTGGTGTGGTACGCCCAGACTATACGGGGTACCTCCTCAGCCCAGCTTCCTTTGGCTTTCTCTAGTCTTCTCTTCAAACCTCTCAGCAATACCCGATTGGCTGACTCTACTTGGCCATTCGTCTAAGGGTGCTCGACGGATGCAAATACTTGTTGAATTCCCACCCCTTCGCACTGCTTCTTCAACAGGTGACTTGCAAACTGAGTCCCATTGTCCGACACCAGGCGCTTGGGCACACCAAACCGGCACACAATGTTCTTCCAAACGAAACCCTCGATCTTGTGTGCGGTGATCTGGGCCACTGGTTCTGCTTCGATCCACTTGGTGAAATATTCAATCGCCACCACCAAGTACTTCATCTGCCTGATCGCCAGCGGGAATGGTCCTAGGATGTCGATTCCCCATGTATGAAACGGCCAAGGGCTGTAAATCGACTTCAACTCCTCGAAAGGCGCCTTGTGCCAATCAGCGTGCTGCTGGCATTGCTTGCAGCACTGCGCATACTTCTTGCAGTCTTCTCTCATTGTTGGCCAGTAGTAACCTGCACGGAGAGTCCTTGCGGCCAGAGCTCGACCCCCGACGTGGCTTCCGCATATCCCTTCATGAAGCTCTGCCATAATTCTTGTACATTTCTCGCCATGCACACATTCCAGGAGTGGGTGAGTGAACCCAAACCTATACAGCTCGCCATCAATCATTGTGAACTTGCTAGAATTCTTCTTTATCTTCCTAGCCTCTGTCGGATCCAGCGGGAAAAGGCCATCCGCCAGGCATCGCTTGTACTGCGTTACCCAGGTGTCTGGCTCATGCGTAGCGCAGACCTGCGTCATGTTGACCCTCTCCCCCCGACATGCTCTTATTCTCGGCGATCTCAAGGTTTCTTGAGTCAAAGACCTATGACTCCTTGCCGCTTTCTCCGTCGATTTGCTTATCTGAAGAACCAGGTGATCTGCCACAAATGCTCTGGGCGTCTTCAGAGTTTCTTGGATCACCGTCCTCTGCCTACCCCCCTTGCCTGAACTGGCGAGCTTGGCTAGCAAGTCAGCTCGGGCATTCTGCTCTCTGGGCACATGCACCACTTCAAAGGAGACAAAGGAACTCTTCAATTCCTCCACATACTCCAGGTAAGCCGCCATTTGTGGATCTTTAGCCTGGAACTCACCTGTTACTTGTCCCGTGACCAACAGCGAGTCACTCTTAGCCATCAACACCCTAGCCCCCATCTCCTTGGCCAGCAAGATTCCGGCGATCAGCGCCTCATACTCTGCTTGGTTGTTGCTGGCTTTGAAGGCAAACCTCAGGGATTGTTCAATCAGCACGCCGTTGGGCCCTTCCAAGATGACTCCAGCACCGCTACCCTGCTGGTTCGACGATCCGTCCACGGAGAGGACCCAACGAAAGTCATCCCCCTCAACTCGTATCGATTCAGACGAGAGCTCGACCACGAAATCCGCGAAGATCTGCCCCTTAATCGGACCTTGGGGCTCATACTTAATATCGAACTCCGACAGCTCCACCGCCCACTTCACCATCCTCCCAGCGATGTCGGGCTTCTTTAGGACCTTCTGGATGGGCAAGTCGGTCATCACCAGTATCGTGAAGCTGTGGAAGTAATGGCGTAACCTTCTCGCCGAAAAAACTACTGCCAGTGCAGCTTTCTCCAAGGCCTGATATCTTACTTCCGGGCCCTGCAGCACCTTACTGACAAAATAAATAGGCTTTTGAGCCTGATCTTGGTCCTGGGCGAGCAACGCACTCACCGCCCTCTCAGTCACAGCAAAATACAGCCTGAGAGGGGTTCCCGCCAGCGGTTTGCACAAAACCGGCGGGCTCGCCAGGTACTCTTTAAGCTTGACGAAGGCCTCTTCACACTCCTTCGTCCAAGTAAACTTGTTGTTCCGCCTTAAGCACTGGAAATACGAATGGCCCTTCTCTCCGCTGGCTGACACGAAACGAGACAGAGCGGCCATCCGACCTGTAAGCTGCTGCACTTCCTTCACGGTAGCCGGGCTCCTCATCGCCAAGATGGCAGCGCACTTATCAGGGTTGGCTTCTATTCCTCTTTCAGTTAAGAGAAATCCCAGGAACTTTCCTGCCTCCACGCCAAAGATGCACTTCTCGGGATTCAGCTTTAACCTGAACTTGGGGATCGTGGTGAACAATTCCTCCAAGTTTGCAACGTGCTTGCTCTTCTCTGGCGAGGTCACGACCATGTCATCTACGTAGGCTTGCACATTTCTCCCAACATTGACGCAAGTACCCGATCCATCAACCTCTGGTACGTGGCCCCCGCATTCTTCAGCCCAAATGGCATCACCTTGTAGTAGTAGCACGATCTCTCGGTCATGAAGGCGGTCTTCTCTTCATCCATGGGATGCATCTTGATCTGGTTATACCCCGAGAAGGCATCCAGGAAACTCAACAGCTTACACCCTGCAACACTGTCGACCAGGGCATCTATGCTTGGCAAAGGATATGAATCCTTCGGGCAGGCCTTGTTCAGATCAGTGAAATCGACACACATGCGCCATTTCCCATTGCTCTTCTTCACCAACACAACATTGGCTAGCCACTCAGGGTACTGGACTTCCCTGATATGGCCTGCAGCGAGGAGCTTCTGGGTTTCGTCTCTGATCGCCTGCCTCCTCTCCTCATTGAACTTCCTTCTCCTCTGTCGCACTGGTCTCACCTGGTTGTCCATCGCCAAATGATGGCACAAGAAGTCGGGATCGATCCCGGGCATGTCCGAGGCGGACCATGCAAACGCATCCAGATGCCGCTCTATCACCTTGGCGATCTGGTCCTGGAGCTCAACTTCCAGGGATCTTCCCAGCTTGAAGATCTTTCCCCCGATCTCTCTTTCGAGCCACTGCTCGACGGGTTTTGGTCTGGTTTCTCTGGCGATCACCGCCCTGGCGATTCCCAGCTCCCTCGCTTCCTCAGGGCGATTCCTCGCCTCTTCTTCCTCTAGACCGACGTTTCCCTCTCCCAGCTCAGCATCCACCATCACTACGTCACCTCCGGCGGTCTCCTCCATTACCGTCGGCCTGGGCTTCACACCGGGAGGCGGGGTGGTTGTCACGTAACTCACGGACCTCTTCTTCTTCAGGCTATTCTCATAGCACTTCTTTGCTTCTTTCTGGTCGGATTTGATGGTGATCACCACCCCCTCCATAGATGGCAGCTTTACCTTCATGTGCCGGGTCGAGGGTATAGCGCCTATTCTGTTGAGCGTGGGTCTTCCCAACAGAATGTTGTATGCTGAAGGAGCGTTCACGACAAGGTACTTGATTTTCTCTGTTCTCGAGCCCGCCTCATCCGTAAACGTAGTCCTCAACTCAATATACCCCCTGACCTCCACCTGATCACCAGCGAAGCCATACAAACACCCTCCATAGGGCCTCAGCTGGTCAACGGGTAGCTCCAACTGTGTGAAGGTCGGCTAGAACATCACGTCTGCCGAGCTTCCTTGGTCCACCAGAACCCTGTGGACCTTCCTTCCCGCCGTAATCAGCGAGATGACTATGGGGTCGTTGTCATGAGGCACAACGTCCCGAAGATCTTGCTTTGTGAACGTAATGTCCACATCCGGCGAGTGGTCCTCAAACATATCCACCATCATCACAGACCTCGCATACTTCTTCCTCTGTGACGCGGTGCATCCACCACCCGAGAAACCTCCTGCGATGGTGTGGATTTCTCCGTGGGTAGGCATCTCGTGCTGCTGAGCCTCACCACCTGCTGGTTGGGAGCTCGACGCGCCCCCCGTCCTTCTATCCAACAAGTAGTCGTTTAGGAACCCGCTCTTGACCAGATCGTCGAGCTGGTATCCTAAAGCCAAGCATGAATCCACGGTGTGGCCAAAGCCCTGGTGGAACTCGCACCAGGCGTCTGGCTTTGGTCCCAGCACCTTGTCGCCCACCTTCTCGGGCGCCTTCAGCCTAGCTGATATATTGGGAATGGCGATCAGGTCCGCCAATCCCATGACAAACTTGTGCTTTGGTGGGCGATTGTACTCCCGTCGTGCTGGTTGAGGGCGCCCTGGGCCCCTGCCCTTGTTCTTCCTTGGATCGTAAGGATGGCGAGTCCTCTGATCCCTCCTGGCTGCCGCTGTCTCCAGCACCCTCTGTGGCTGGATCCTGGTCTGGGCGCGTGGCCTAGCGGGGGCCACGCTTCCCCTCTTCTCGGCGACTTCACTTTCATCGGCGATGTGAGCCACCGCAAGTCGCCTGACCTCAGCAAATGTGGCGGGGTGAGCCCTGATCAATGCCTCGCAGAATGGTCCCGGCAGCACGCCCTTCTTGAATGCGTAGACCAGCATTTCTTCGTCTTTGGCTGGCGAGCGGACCATCTGCGCCCCAAAACGATTCAGGTAGTCCCTGAGGGACTCTCCCTGATACTGCCTTATGTCGAACAAATCATAAGACACCCTGGGCGGTGCCTTGTTCACGATGTACTGCTCGACGAAGATCTTCGAAAACTGTTGGAAGTTGGTTGGCAGGCTCACAAACCATTCCAGCACCGTCCCCTGGAGTGTGCTCACGAACGTCTTACAATACACAGCATCTGACCCTCCTGACAACATCATCTGCATATGGAACGTGGTGAGATGTGCCTCGGGATCCTCCACACCGGTAAAAACAGCCTTCACAGGTACCACACTGGTGGGGATAGGCGTGTCTGTAATCGCCTGAGCGAAAGGCATGGGAAAAACGCGAGGCGGCGTCGACGGCGCGACCTCTTCAGCGACTGGGCGCCCTCGCTGCTCCTGAAGAGCTTGGCGCAATTCTTCAGTCACTCTGCTAAGCTCATCATTCCTGGCCTGAGAGGCGACCAGGTCCTCGTGCATTCTTGCCTGCTCTATACGCGAGGCTTCCACATTCGCCTGCAGCGAACGCATGATTTCCAACATCTGCGCCATAGTCATGGCGCCTTCAGCAGCAACGGGCGCAACTGGACTTGAACGGTTGCTTCTCATTTTTCTCATGAAAACTTGACAAATCTCATAGAGCGATTAACAACACCTTCTTCAGCGATGATCGATTCAGCGATCAATCGGTCAGAACTTCGCGAAACTTCGAAAAAACCTCAAGAACACAGCAAACCTCCACAGAAACCCGCAACTCCACCAAAAACCAACGCTTCTTCCACGAAAATCCAAACGAGCCAAAGAACTCAGATCTCACCGATCGAAACTCGCATAAGCAGCAAAAAACCTCACCTCACCGAACAAAAACCCAAACGAACGGTGGAAAATGGTTGCACCATCACACAACCAAACAGAAACCGCAGAAACCTCCTAGAACTCACGTTGTGGATGGGAACAGGTTTTACACGGCCCACGGTGGGCGCCTGATGATCCTGCCTGTTGACCGAAACGCTGGAGCCTTGCCTCGTCAAACCTGGATTGACTTCTGCGCCGTGTTAGCCTCCGTCCTTCACCGCGATCCACCTCAAGAACCTGCAAAAGACGAAACGACGCCGCTGCGGCCGATCACGCTCCGACGTCCAAGTCAGCGACTGGACCATCAATTACTTAAGAGTCAAACTCAAGAACTCTGAGGAACCATGACAAGTTCTCTCTCAGCGTACTCTCGTTCTCGCAATTGTAAAGAAGTAATCTAAACGCGTGCATACCTCAGAAGTTCGTTGGAAACTCTTATATACCTGGACACTTTCTCTCTCCTGGCAGTTACACATTTGGACACGTGGCTCGCATCCAGCTGCACACGTGCCATCATCTGGAGCATCCTTGACTTGGGCGCTACTTCTGACTCTTCTTTGGCTAAGTTACTTATCCATGGTATACTCAGTGCATAGTTGCCTTGGAGCGTGATCTCTTCTGGGTGGCGAGTTCGGGTGCCTTCGTACACACCTTCCCTGTGGTCTCGCCGGCCGCCTTCATGATCTGCCCTACCTGCTTCACCGTGTATGTTCAAGTGTGCTATCTCCCGAGCTCATCCTCTGGCCAACTGGGAAATGACCATCTGCCTTCATCTTCGGCGATGTCCTTGTTTCGGCGATCTCTAATCACTTGGTCGCCTGGGTTCGCATCTGGCGACTTCATCTTCAACCCGGTGGCCGCCGGTTCAGGTGTGCTGGAGATCGGAGCACGCCAACTTAATAACTGGCGACTACACGAGCCCCCCGACTTCCTTCCCTCGTGCCAGCCAGGTGTCCCATCAACACGCCTATACAATAGCTTGATGCCACGTCATCACTTCCGACTACCAGGGCGGTACAAAGTTGTTACCACCTCCTAAAGGAATTATGCCTAAGGGAAAAGTAACTACTTTTGGAAATTTTAGAAAACATAAGAGGATTAGAGGACACATACAACCATCACAAGGGAGATATTGTGAGAAGTTGCCAAAAACAAAAGAAAAACAAAAATGGCAACTTCACACAATTAAATTTTCTCCAAATGCTCACTCTAACTCCTTTGCGTTGTTTCAAGATTCCCATAGATTGACATTTGATCCAGGAGGACACACCTTTACGAAGCAAGAGGCTACTATCCGAGATCAAGTCTGCAAATTTGAGGATAGATCTTCTCAAGAAGGAGGAGATGATGGACACCATCCAGCCACAACCATCCCCCTAAGAAGCAAAAGCATTGGATTTGAGGAAAAATCCTTTCAAGAGGGAGGGGATGATGGAAGAGGGCCAAGCACAACCTTCCATGAAAGGCAAGAGCCAAGTCAAGAGCGTCTAAGACAAGCTAGGAGCGTCTAAGACCAAGCTAGGAGCATCTAAGACAAGCTAGGAGCGTCTAGGACAAGAAGGCCAAGCTAGGAACGTCTAGGACAAGCTAGGAGCGTCTATGACAAAGAAGACTTGGATCAAGCTATGAATGGGAGAGTGTCATTCTAGCACGTATTCTGTGAAGGCCCATCAAGTGTAGTTTAGCTTTAATTGGGGTGTAAATAGCATAGCCATGTGGACAAATGTTTATTTTTCTGCACATTAGAATTAAGGATGAGTTAACCTTGATTAGCTAAAGGTTTCTAGAAACCTTCACTAATCAAGGGACGGTTTTGAGAAGCCATGTGCACCCATGTGCACCCATGTGCTCCATGTGCCCATGTGCCTCACATTTCCATTTCATTTGGCTTACATTTCATTTTCTCTTAGCTTAACATTTACGGCCTCCTTAGCCTATAAAAGGAGAAGCCTATCACTTGTATTTGCAAGATTAATGAGAGTAATGTTATGCTGCCAATTTAGTGCCATACATTGCCTTTGCCTAGTTTCTAGGACTTAATCTTCTCTTCACCATTTTACCAAGAGGGCTGGCCGAACCTCCCTTTTTCCATACACTTCATGCACCTTCAAGGTCACCACAACTCCTAGGAGGACCTTGCCCACTTTCTTCATAGCTTCCGCACCATATTCACAAACATCCAAGAAGAGCTCCATGAGAATGCCATCAGAAAAACTCCAGAAAAGATTAAATCAGTAAAAAAGTGAAAAATGAAAAAAAAACATGAGAAGAGACGAACAGAAGAAGGAAAAGATCACCTTGGTGGTTGAACATATGATGGATATGAACGAAAATCCATTTCACTTCCACTACTGGTTGCTGCAGAAACTAAAATGTAGATGAATATCATTTTTATGCTGTCAAAAGTAACAAAAAAACACAGAATCAACCATGTGAACAACAAAGAAGCAAAGAAACAGTAGAAACATGAAAAAAACGAAACTTTGATGAGAAAAACCAAAAAAAAATTCATTTTTATGCTGTGGAACAAAGAAATTGTAAATGAGATGAATAAAATCTACATAACGGAAACAATAATCACCTCGAGAAGGAGAAGGCAAAAATGAAGAACCATACAGGAAACCTAGAGAAGAAGAAACCAAAAGGCAACGGAAAAGAAAGAGAAACCGGGAAAGTTGAGTAATAGGAGAGAGAAACGCTGAAAGTGTATATAAAGAAAGGGAGTATTTAAAGAAATAAGATTTTGCACACGTGTAAGTCATACAGTCACTCCCAAAATGAGTTTCAGCTTGCTATTTTTAATTAAAATTTCAAATTTTTTCGTTTTGAATTTTTTTTAGAACTTACCCTGGGAGTGCCTTCTATTTGTATTATTTATAGATTTAAGTTGCAGCATATAAAGTTATATAGACTTAATATTGTATATATAAGTTTTGGGTACATTTCCATGGTTACTTGGTCATGAAAAAACGACTTCTTGACTTTGATTATTTTAAAAGTGATTTTACAGAAAGAGCAGTGGCTTTTCAAGAGGTGTGTCAAAGTATAGGGGTGTTGCAAGGTGGATATTTCTGATCAATACGCACAAATTGAGTTTTGAATTGTTGCTTGTGAAGATGAATCACTAATGATCAGTGGTGAATGTTTTGCAGGCACACTAGTGCAAAAAGATTAAAAGAATACTCCTTATTAAGTGCGGGTTTGCGCTTAAACGCATTTGTAAAAAACGAGGTGGCAATTTTGAAATTAATTTGATTTACAAATGCGGTTCTAGAGTAAAACTGCATTTGTAAATCAATGCCAATGATTTACAAATGCGGTTTTACTCTAGAACCGCATTTGTAAATGCTTTTTACCTTAAAAATTTGAAGCGCGCCACTCCAGTTTCACACTTTCACTTTCTTCTCCGCTCTGGCCTTCGTTTTCACTGTTCTTGCGCTCGCGTCTTCTCTGCATTTTCGTTCCTTTTCGCCATTGTATGTTTCGCGAATCTCTTCATTGGCATTTTCGTTCCTTACTAGTTTTCGTTGGCGCATTGGCATTTTAGGTTACTGTTCCATTGGAATTGCTCCTTCATATTTGGTCTTCGCTGGTCTGTCGCTGCTCCGCCACCGCCACCGCTTCCGCCGCGCCGTTGTCGCATGCCTCTGCCACTCCGATCACCAGCAACCTTGGTTCACGGAAAGGTTGGTGTTCTATTTAAAATTTTTTGAATTTTTATTTAATATTTTGAATTTATATATTTGTGTATTATAATTTATATATTATTATATATAAATTTGTATTATATAATTTGTATTTTCTTAAATTTATATTATATATTTAGTTGTTAATTACGTTTTAATAAAAGTTTTATGTTATGTTAGTTGTTACTTTTAGAATAGAATTATCGTGTTTGGATTGAGTCCGGGGGTGTTCGACCCTCGACAAATGTGTGAGATAGAATACTAATTATTAGAAAATCCTAACTATTCCAGAATATATAATGGATTGAGGTTGGATTAATGTTGTTCGTATAAGTGATGAGTACGAAAGGGGAGTAGAAGAATTTATACAATTTGCGCAGCGTAACGCGATTATTAGTGGTCATGATGGAGCAAAGATCAGGTGTTCGTGCGTTAACTGTTTGAATGGAAGGATACTGGATGTGAATATCATGAGGGAACACCTGCTATGTGATGGGTTTCTTCGATCTTATACAACTTGGACATGGCATGGTGAATTATTAAATTTACCACGTGTTTCCGTAACTGAAGAATATGTGGGTTCTACCATGGATGAAGTAGTACACGATGATGGAGATGATGATCGATTGGAGGACATGATTCGTGATGTGGGGGCTGAGTGTTTTGCAAAAGCGCATGGATATGGAAGTATGTCAAGAGATGCAGAGACTCCTTTGTATCCTGGATCAACTAACTTCACACGGTTGTCTGCGGTGTTAAGATTGATGACTTTGAAGGCAATAAACGGATGGACTGATAAAAGCTTCACGAAATTGCTCCAGCTATTGAAGGATATGCTTCCAGAGGGAAATACTCTACCTAATCGTAATTACGAGGCCAAAAAGATTCTTTGTCCAATGGGTATGGAGTACAAAAAGATACATGCATGTCCTAATGATTGTATATTATACCGGAAAGATTTTGAATTGTTGAAAAGTTGTCCGAGGTGTGGGTTATCACGTTATAAGTTGAAACAAAAAGATGATGATTCTATTGATGAGATGGAAAAGCATGGACCCCCAATGAAGGTTATGTGGTATCCTCCCATCATTCCATGGATGAAGCGTTTGTTTGCTATCCCAGACGATGCTAAGAATCTTAGATGGCATACAGATGAGAGGAAATGCGATGGCATGTACCGACATCCAACTGATTCTATTCAGTGGAAGAAATTTGATGATGACTTTCCAGAGTTTGGTAAAGAATCAAGAAATATCCGACTTGGTTTAGCTACAGAAGGAATGAATCCGTTTGGTAATATGAGTACAAATCACAGTTCATGGCCTGTATTACTAGTTATTTACAACTTACCTCCTGGATTGTGCATGAAGCTAAAATACATGATGTTGTCTATGATGATATCCGGTCCAAAACAGCCAGGGAATGATATTGATGTTTATCTAAGTCCCCTAATTGAAGATTTGAAGTTAATGTGGGACCAAGGTGTTGAAGTATTTGACGGATTTGCTAATGAAACTTTCAAGCTTCATGCCATGTTATTTTGCACCATCAATGACTTTTCGGCATATGGTAACTTATCAGGTTATAGTGTTAAGGGTCACAAAGTGTGTCCAATATGCGAAGAAGACACTACTTCTCAACAATTGAAACATGAAAGGAAAACAGTATATCTTCGGCATCAGAGGTTTCTTAGAAGTCATCATCCTTACCGGAGGTTGAAAAAAGCCTTTAATGGACACCAAGAGGGTAGTGGTCCACCAACTCCATTAATCGGTGTTGAGGTTTACAAAAAGGTAAATAACATAGACCACACCTTCGGTAAGTAAAAAAAAAAGTCATCTGTGACAAATATTTGGAAGAAGAAATCAATTTTCTTTGATCTTCCGTACTGGTCGAGGTTAGAAGTCAGAAATTGTATAGATGTAATGCATGTTGAGAAGAATGTGTGTGATAGCTTAATTGGTACACTTCTTAACATTAACGGGAAGACGAAGGATGGTCTAAACGCTCGTTTAGATTTGATTGAGATGAACATACGCGGCGAGTTGGCACCCATAGAAATGGGTAAGCGTACATATTTGCCCCCAGCCTGTTACACAATGTCAAAAGATGAAAAAATTAGTTTTTGTCAATGTCTAAAAGGTGTGAAAGTGCCACAAGGACATTCCTCAAATGTGAAGAGCCTAGTGTCAATGCAAGATTTGAAGTTAATTGGGTTGAAGTCTCATGATTGTCACATCTTGATGCAACAGTTGTTGCCGGTAGCTATCCGTGGGATCTTACCAAAAAATGTTAGACATACCATAACCCGTTTGTGCTCATTCTTCTCTTCCATCTGTTGTAAAGTCATTGATCCCTCAAAACTAGATGAACTTCAAAATGAAATTGTTGTTATCTTGTGTGAATTGGAGATGTTTTTTCCTCCGTCTGTTTTTGACATCATGGTTCATCTAGTGGTACATCTGGTAAGAGAGGTTAGATTGTGTGAACCAGTGTACTTAAGATGGATGTATCCTGTTGAGCAGTATATGAAAATTTTGAAAGGTTATGTGAAAAATCATTATCGTCCAGAGACTTCAATGATTGAAAGGTACATAGCTGAAGAAAGTATTGAATTTTGTTCAGAGTACATGACAAAAGCAAATCCAATAGGTGTTCTAGCTAATTCATGGCACCACAGGCGTTCTACAAGTAAATGTTTACGTGGTGTGAATATTGTAAGCAAATCTCGATCAGAAGTCTTGCAAGCACATTTGTACATATTGAATAACATAGATGAAGTTGTACCTTACATAGAAGCTCATAAAGCCATTGTGAAGGCAAATAACCCAAGACAAGTAGAGAAATGGGTCTTGATGGAACATAATAGAACTTTCATGCCTTGGTTTAAAGACGAGGTGTTCAAGGATTCAACGGCATCAGAGACCTTGACCTGGTTGGCTGCTGGATTGAAGTTTGGTGTCATCTCATGTACAGCGTACGAAGTGAATAATTGTATATTTTACACGAAGTCCATGGATGAAAAGAGTACAGTTCAAAATTCTGGTGTTACTCTTGAAGCCGAGTCAATGCAGTTTTCGACTTCGAAAGATACAAATTCAGTACTTGGATCAATGGCATACTATGGGTTTATAGAAGAGATATGGGAGATTGACTACACTAAGTTTTCCGTTCCAGTTTTCAAGTGTAAATGGGTTGACAATAAAAGTGGGGTTAAAATTGATGATTCAGGATTCACACTAGTGGACTTTCGAAAGATAGGGTAACGAGATGAGCCATTTATAATGGTTCAACAAGCATCTCAAGTTTTCTACGTGAAAGTAGAACATTGGTATGTCGTTTTACACGACAAAAAACAAGGGGAGACCATAGATGATATTGAAAATGGTGACCCCTGTTCATTCACACCAAAGATAATTAATAAAGATGACGATGTAGTTGATGATGTACATGCAACCCGTAAAGACCACAGTGAAGGGATTTACATATGAACTTTCAACCCTCATGCAACCTGTAAATAAGCATTTTAGATTTAGATTTTTATGTATTATTTTTATAAGATTTTAATTCGATGTAGATTAACTAATGTTTGTTACCTAATTTTTTTAACAGAGACATGGATGACGATCAGACCCCACTCAAACCTCGATCCGGACGAGGCAGCAGAGGACCTACTAGATTGAAGCGTCTAGCATTGAGACGTGCTGCTGGTGAGAAGACACGTGTTGACATTGACGTCAACACTGGAATGGCTTTTGGTCCTAAGGCAAATGAGTTTATGAGCTATCTTGGAGTTGTTTCTCGTGAGAGGCTCTCCATTCTGATTAATTCATGGGATGAGGTGTCAGAGGTCGACCAGAACATGATCTGGGAGGATGTTCTGGTAAGCTTTACATTTTGATATAATGCTTTTTAATATTCATTGATTAATTTTAATTTGCTGATGTTATTTTGCAGGCAAACTTTGAAATTCCTGATGTGTAACCGCTTCGATGAAAGATTATATCCAATATCGGACTCAAATTTCGTACCTTTAAGTCAAGACTGACTTCGAGATACATTTTTGGCGACCTTAAAGACGAAAATCCATGTTTAAAGTACAAACATATTGATGAAGAGACATGGCGTCTTTTTAAAGATAGCCGTCAAAATGAGGCTTGGATGGTAAGTGAAGTAACTTAACTTTTTTTGTTTATATAACATTAATAAGTTTATCTTATTTACTTCAGTTTGTTTATTTCAATTATGACAGGATCGTCGAAAGAAAGCTCAAGAGATAGCTTTGAAGAATCTTACCCCGCATATGTCTCGTTCGGGGTATCGAAAACTTGAGCAAGCACTGATGATGGAAAAGGAGAAATCTAAACAGGGGACGTTGTTTGAGAATGTGGAAACAGGGGTCACTTCTCCTCCATCACCACCTTTTCGCCATCTAAAATGGAAGAGGGCCCGAATTAAAAAGTCGGGTGCACCAAGTTCTGAGCAATCCGGGGTTATCATCAAAAAAATTGTAAGTTATTTTTGTTATTTTCATTTATTTTCAAGCATTAATATAATATGATTTTTGTGTACTCTTGCAGGATTCCTTGGAATCCGACGGTAAATTTGTTGCTGAAGGTCATCACGATATCCTGGTTGAAGCAATTGGATGACCTGAGCACTCTGGTCGTGTTCGTGCAGCTAGACAAGGGGTTGGAATTAAACTATATTTTGGAGTTTCAGAACGACAGTCATCCTCCTCCTCCAAAGAGAACGAAACTCAAATGAAGACTAAGATACGTGAAGAGTTAATGGAAAAGATGAGAAAGGAGACTGATTTGATGTGGCTAGAGATGAAAAAGGAGAATGATCGAATGCGACAAGAGTTTCTATCGCAACAAGTTTGCGCTGAGCCGATTGAACCCCTTGTTAGTCCCACTCCCAAGAGCACAAAGGGGAGTTGTGCGGCTCCTCCAACATTAGGGGATGATATCAATGGGCAGACGGAGGATTGTGAGCTACTGGTAGTGGGCGGCAAACTTCCTCGGGTGGTGGCCCTTGGAAAAGTCTATCAAAACGCCACCACCTTACATAACGTTCCTCTCTCCCCTGATGTGGCGAAGGTAACAGTTGAAAAAGTACGATTTCCTGATGCTCGTGTTCCACTACCTTCAGATGAGGTAACCATTGTGGCCGATGCATTTCAGACATTCGTTGCCTGGCCCAGAGAGCTCATTCGATCTATGCCCAAACCTCATGTAATAATTTCATTTCATTATATTATTTTTTATTTATATTTATATATTACATATAATTTAATACAAATGTTGTTTATCTTGTAGAAACCTTTTCGGCCACCTAGTCCGGAAAAGAAGCGTGAGATTCTAGTTGACGATCCTATAGCTTCCTTACGTCTCATTGCTAGTCAGATTGGCTATTAACCTTTTCCAGTTCCGTGGGATGATACATTTTTTAAAATAAACACTGAACTGCCACTGTTGATGTACACCACAGATTTATCAGAATTTATATATGGGAATCAGGAGCTCAATATAAGTATAATTCAATTTTTTATGATGTAAGTATCTTTACCTATTATTCAATTTACTTTATGTTAAATTATTATTGATTATGCTTTAACTAAAAACATGTAGGTTTTTGCATAGAGTCTGTATCACTGAGGGGAAGGAAAATATGTATGGATTCTTAGATCCTGCATATACTAATCCCGTTGGACCAAACTCATCTGATACTCAAGCATACATCACTAACACCCTGGAAAAAGAGGGAAAACAAATTTATTTATGCCCTTATATTAATGAGTAAGTTTAATTATATGTCATTAATTATTATTATTTCATGTTTTAAATATTTACTAACTCTTTTCATGGATGATATAGGCATCATTGGCAGTTACTTGTCTTATCAATGGTTGATAAGACTACTGTGTGGTTCTGTTCCCTACACAAGAAGATTCCCACAAAATTTAAGGATATCATTGATACGTAAGTACATTATAAACTTAACTTTGTATATGTTACTAATTAACCATCTACTAACGAGGTTTTTTGTATTAACCAGTTCATGGTGTGGATATAACATCCTAAAAGGTCGATCCAGTTCAAATAATTTGAACTGGATAAGAATAAAGGTTTGTAATTTTTTTCTTTCTCTATTATCATTGTTTATCAATATACTAACATATTACTTTTTATTGAATTATAGTGTAATAAACAACCAGGAAGCTATGAGTGTGGCTATTACATTATGCAATGGATGATTATCATTATAAGACTAGGTGTTAAAACTGGTTGGAAAGAGGTACTATATGTTAAATCATTTTTGTAATTCTTGAACATATATATATATCTAAAAACTAATTTATGTCAACTATATTTTGCAATGCAGTTATTCACAGAAGAAACACCAATGAATTCGTAAGGCATTTCATATGTTAGAGAATCTTGGTCCACATATTTCATAAATTTTTATAACTCTAGCATAGGTAATCAATAATGGTTTTATTATATGTAATTTGATTACTTGTAAATGTACATTTTGATGCTCTCAAATTTATATCTATATTTCTGTATTTGTCTAGCTGGGTTTGATCATTATGCAGGTTAATTTATATGGTTTAGGGACAATACAGACTGCACTTTAAAAAAAAAACACTATTTACAAATGCGGTTATTTACCAAAGCCGCATTTGTAAATAAAAAAAATAAGATTTACAAATGCGGCTATTACCAAAGCCGCATTTGTAAATGTGATTTACGAATGCGGTTGTTACCAGAGCCGCATTCGTAAATCTTAAACCTCTAAACCCTAAACCCGCATTCAGAAGAAGATAAAAATGCGGTTATTTTAAATAACCGCATTTGTAAATCTAATTTACAAATGCGGTTCTATGGCTGCATTTGTATCTCTCTGATTTACGAATGCGTGCTGATCAAATGCGGTTCTATAGCCGCATTTGTAAATGTAAAATAGCCGCATTTATTTTACATTTCTGCACTAGTGGCACCACCACAATGGTATACGGGAATCAAGAATAGGAAGGGTTTTTGGAAACAAATATCTCTATCTTGGCACATACGGTAAGTTAAATCTCCACAAGCACAAACACACACAAAGCAAAGATACAGTTAGGCTTCTTTCATTCATTAGCCTCTGAATAGCATATTTTGTTGACGAACAAAGGCACCCTAGAGGAAGCGGCATGAGCTTATGACTTAGCAGCCATTGAGTACAGAGGGATTACTGCTGTAACAAACTTTGATTTGAGCACTTACATAAAATGGTTAAAGCCTGGAGGAGGAAGCACTTAGTGTAAATACTCAAGCTACTTGTAACACTAAAAGGGAAGGAGAATCTTATATTCATTCTTACTATTGAGGGATAAAATTGAGAGAAAGCGTTATTATGCTTATTCATGCTTTTTACATTAATTTGTCTGTCTACTTAGTTAAACTTTTGCTATTTTTCTTTTGTTTTAAGTAGTGAATTATCAATGTATTTTGACGGTGATTTATAGCAATCATAGAGAGGAAGATATTTCAAAAGCAGTTCTATACAGAAGTGACACATACAATTTATGCTTCTGGGGATGTCACAAAAATGGCCAATTGCAGTAAAAGAGCAGTAAAAGAGAGAGCCAAAAACAAGAATCGTGAATACAGAAGAAGTTTAGAGAAAGAGTGAGGAGAAGCTTTGAGAGAGAAAAAAAATGAGAGAAAAAGGATTTCATTAATTGATTAATGAAAAATGTACAGTGCATTGTGTTATGCAGAAGGTAAAACAATATAGGCACATCGTAAGAGCCCAAAGAGCCACAAAGGGCCCAAAAACCGAAAAAAAAAAAATAATAGTTGCAGTAACAGAAAAATATTATAATACAAATACAATAATAGAAAGATATTTTAACAGTTATTATAGAATGGCACGTGAAGCCAAATCATGATCTCCCTCCTTTACAACGCGTGGGAATTGAGTTAAATGTGGAAAAATCATTGGATCTAGTAACTTGGTATGGAAGAGGACCATTTGAGTGTTATGCGAATCGAAAAGCTGCAGCCCAAGTTGTAGTCTATGAACATAATGTTGGTGAGTTGCATGTTCCTTATATTTTTCCTGGGGAATCTTCTGGCAGGGTAGATGTTAGGTGGGCAACATTCAGAAACAAAAATGGTTTTGGAATATATGCTTCTAGGTTTGGTAGCTCTCCACCCATTCAAATGAGTGCAAGCTACTATACACCTCAGAACTTGCCCGTGGCACACACAATGAAGAGCTTATTGAAGATAGCATTGAGGTTCATTGGATCACAAGCATATGGGATTAGGTGGAGATGATAGGTTGTCGCCATGTGTCCACAATCATTATTTGATTCCTCCTGCGTCATATTCATTCTCTGTTAGATTGTGTACTGTAACTCCAGCCACTTCTGGGTATGACATCTATAAATCCAAGCTTCAAAATTCTAGAATTCTTGGATCACATTACTCTATTCTATCCAAGAATAAACATGTAGAATAAGACAGAAGACTGGTATGTTTACAAAGAACTACTTCAAAGTTGTTGATGTAAAGAAACATTCTCATGCAATCATTTTAGTTGGAAGCTTGATTTAATAATGTGGAAGGTGAATATAATCTTGATTTAATGATGATGTGTAAATCAACATGTACAAGTGAACGCTTTTTTTTTAAGTTGCTTTAGTTTTTTAGATTACTGGAATACTGTAAATGAAAGATATTTGCGCATTAGTTAAATTTGTAGGCAACTTATAAGTATGATAGTATTAATTTCTTATTAGATCAGTTGTAAATTAATGTGTCATATCATAAACACTAAAAAGTATGAGATTAAGATATAAATAATAAATGTTACTTTTTAGAATAAAAATGAATAAATTATTTTAAAAATTGTGCACTTTAGGCATAGTTTATTTTCGAAAAAAATATTTAATTTTTGTTTAGATATATTTTAAGGAAGATTATATTTTTAGAGATCGTTGGAAGTTAAGGAAGTTCAGAAATTACTTAAAGTAATGGGGTTCAAATATCATTGAAAATAATGGGAGTTTGGAAATCGCTGGGAAATAACAGGGGTTTGGAAATCATCGGGAATAATGGGGGTTTGGAAATCGTCGGGAAATAATTGTCATTACAGGAGTTAGTAAAAATCGCCGATAATCTTTTAGCGACGTTGAATCTTTCAGAGGAAAAACAAACCGCGGATAACGTACTTAGTGAAAGTTAAAACCGTCGATTATGCTAAAATTAATTTCCGTTAAAAATTATTTTTCTTGAGGTAATATATGGAATATTTGATGAAACATGTTATGCATTATGTTTGTTATAAGATGATACAAAATTATTGACACAATATTATATTTTTTAAGATATTAGGGCAATGAATAGAGTAATATATTAAATCTTCAATAAAGCATGTTATATGTTTGGTTTCTTATAAGATGATCAAGAATTTATTGATGCTCATTGTTTACTCAAGTTGGAAGGCAGGTTGTAAGTCATAATTTTAAAATCATGCTTATCTTTTGTAGCTAGCATGGAATTTTGCTTATTGTCACAAGCCTTGATTCTATGTTTTGAAAGCCAGATTCCTTATATCTAAGTATCCAAAAATTCTATTTTTTCATTTTTTGTCACATATAAGAAACTTATATGGTGTCATCCTTAAAAATATTACTTGGATAGTCGAATTTGGTTTCGATATTAATTTCTAGAATGATCTCTCGTGTTCTTCTATATGTTTTTCTCTTATTGTGGTGGTTCCTTTTAATGAACAAGTAAAACTTTGTGCAAATGTTGCCTTGGCTTGGTCTAGTTCTTCTTAGTAAGTCTCTTATCCCTTATCTATCTTTCCGGAAATTCAGAATTTAAATAATGTGGTATTTTTTTGTGTGGAAGGAACGTCCCTAATTGGATGCCAGAGGATTCAGGTATTCATAATCACAAAGTTGTTTGATGTTTTTTTCTCTCATATTGGGGTTTCATATGATTGGGAACTAATATTTGGTCTTCTTCTATTCCATCGATCAAGACCCTAGTTCTTTAGAAAAGTTTACAAAATAGATTTCCCAGTAATAAAGAGGTGCAGTAGAGAGGTGTGAATATTTGTTCTATATGTTTGCTATGTAATAATCATGAAGAGTCTCTATCTTATCTTTTTTTTTTGGATGTTCTGTTTCTTGGTAGGTTTGATCTTGGCTTCAACAAGAGATTCCAGCAGTGGCTTTTTCTTCTCCTGAGAATTTATTATATTATATTAAATCCCCTACCACCATTGGAATTCCTTACTGAAGCCAAGATCAAACTTGCTAAGAAACAGGACATAAAAAAAAAGGATAAGAAAGAGACTCCTCATGATTATTACGTCTCCTGAGAATTTAATATATATTAAATCCTTGGAAATTCCATTAATTAAGCTTATTAGACTTGCGACTATTACTTTCTCAGTCTGGATGACTTGGAGGATGAGAAATCACCTCAAGTTTTAGCAAGAAGTTATAACACTCATATGGCTATTGAAACAATAAAGAACTATGTTAGAATTTCTGGAAACTCCTCTAAGTAATCTATGAACAATGAAATATTTGATTTTTCTATTTTTAATTTTTTTTGTAATTAACAAGAGGCTAACGAAAATCTTAAACATCTCCAGGTTGTTTGGAGTTTTGCTCTAAGGTTATTGAATTAAAGTCAATACAATGTTGTCAAGGGTTCTTCGGGTCTTGTTGCTTGTGCTGAAATTTTAAAGGCAATATGGAAAAGTTTGTTGATGGGTTTTCTTCCTTCTTCGGTGTTCAATCGTATATTTTTGTTGAATTCATGGAAGCTATCATTGTTATTGAACAAGCTCAATAAGTTGGATATTATCGATTATGGATGGAAAGGGACTCTACCGTGGTATGCCTTGCTTTCTCTTCTATGCAGTTACATCTTGTTTCTTGAAGTATAAGTAGTAGATAGAATAAATGTTTTGTCTTTCTATAAAAGGATTGAGTTTAGAGTTTCACATATTTTTAGGAAGTGTAATCAATGTGTGAATAAGTTTGCCTCTATAAGTTTCACATATTCTAAATATTTTAATCACTATATATTTTTAAAACATTATCATTCTTAAATTATTAATTATATTAATCCAAATACTTATTTATAATTTTATCTTGTATCATCTTCTTTATTGTAATTTATTTAATAAATTTATAATGTAAGAGTTATCCTATATGTCTAGACTTACTCTTAGAGTAAAATAGTCCACAGTTTCAACATATTATTTGATGCCAAAACCAACTACAAGTGACAAAAATGAGCTAGATCACTATCCATTCATGGTTCAGTCTAGGCCACAAATTCAACACAACCTATCCTTTTGCGGAATCCAGCTAGTTAGAAACTGCCATATCTTGTCATTTTAACTTGAACATCTTCTCTTTCCATGATGGGAATTTCGTTTGAAGAAAATGAATTCAAAGGACTCAAAGTTGGGTTGCAGTTTTATCCTGCTCAATTTATTTTTCATCAGTTGTATTGCAACGGATAATCTCCCTTGTCCTCCAAAATCCACTATTCCACCTTCCACTGCACCGCAGAAATGCCCCATCAATACGCTAAAGTTTGGTGTTTGTGGAAGTTGGTTAGGATTGGTAAAAGAAGTAATTGGGAGTAAACCAAGCGAAAAGTGCTGCACCGTGGTGAAAGGTCTCGCTGATCTTGAAGCGGCACTGTGTTTGTGCACTGCTATTAAAGCCAATGTGATGGGATCTGTGAAGCTCAAAGTTCCTGTCGCTCTTACTTTGCTCATCAATGCTTGTGGGAAGAAGGTTCCATCTGGATTTGTCTGTGCTTAGAATTTACAAATCATGTGTCTGTCTTTTAAGTATCTGTTGCTTTCAGTTTAACTAAAATTGCTGCTTACACTTTTATTTGGGGATACTCAACTTCACAAGGCTGTCTTTGAGCATCTTCAACACAGTATTCAACTCATTAGTTTCCCTCAAATTAATGTTATCATTGTAAGAACCATGAACGGATAGTGAATAAATTCTTGAGTATAAGAATTTTTAAAAATTCAGGAGCATTTCTTTTTAAAAAATAGAAGGATGGATATAAGTCTTGTTTAACGACGCATCATTAAAGTAAAAATAGCGTACTTTCATGAATAATTTTACCGTTTTTTAAAAAATAGTTAATGAAAAAGACGTCATATTGCATGATTTTTTTCTGAAGATTTTAACAACTCTAACTGGTACAATTTTTTTTAAAGAATTTCTAATTATTATAATTTTCTTTTAATTTAAAAAAGTCTTACCATGTGGGGCTATGACTTCTATTTTTTAAAAATGTTTAATAACTTTTCCTTTATCTATTATGATAATTCTTTTAATTTCATTTCATTAGTTTGAATGTAATTCATGTAATCTATATTTTTAAAATAAGTCCATGTTAATTTAACTTTCAAAGAGAACGTGCATATTTGTTACTCATCCCACATATTATTATTGTACTCTCTTCCAATCAATTTGATGGAAGGTCATCAATTTTACTTAAGGGACTACAACATTGACTCATTTTTACATCTTCAAATATAGTGAGATCAAATTGAAAAGTCATCATAATATTGTACTATAAACGTTATTAAACCATTTTAAAATGTTGAAAAAAAAAATTCAAGTTTTTTTTAAATGGTAATAAGTTTATATGTCATAATACAAATTTTAGGTTGATTTGATTTAGTTTTAATTGTGTAAGTTAAAAGTAATAAAATATATTTCAATATGAAATAAGTTAATGAATAAAAATATTTAATGGATTTTTTAATTAAGGTATAGTTTTTTGTTCTCATGGAAATTAAAAAAGAAAAAAAAACTGAAAATAAGTGTATTCAATTTAAAGCTGAGATGTTAAATTGCATAATGATACCTAACATGAAAGTTTTTATAAAAAAAAAAATGTACTCAATTTAAAGTAATTGTAGTATTACAATATATTACTTTCTTATGTGGAGAATCATCACCATGATGACCTTACATTAAAAAACGGATTTATTTATGAAATAAATTTGTAGGTAGATCAGCATTATCTATTGATTATTTACGAAATAAATTTATAGGTAGATCAACATTATTTATTGATTATTTACGAAAAAAATTTGTAGGTAGTGTAGACGTAGGTAACTTACCTATTGATTATGAGTTTGTGGGTAATAACAACCCGTAGGTAATATCCTCAAACAACAATCTGTAGGTAATATCCACAAATAATAGTCCGTAAGTAATACCCACCAACTGCTAAAATCTACACACGGTATCCATCAACTTTATTCCATGGGTAAATCCGTAGGTAATCCTACATGTATCAAAATGTCAGTTCATGCGTTTAAATGAATGCCTTTCTTACACCTGTATAATATTCAACATATCCACAATACATCTAACATATGAAATAATAAAAAATATACTATTGAAACAATCTATTACCAAACACAATACACCTAACATAAAATTAAATGTGTTCAGATTGTTGTTTAAAGGCACTTCATCAATTAGGTGGAAGGAAAGGAAGAACGATACTAACCGATGATTTCATTTGTTAAGTGAGTCTCTCATCTTATTTCTTATAATTTTAGTCTTGTTCCTCTAGTCGCAAAAATGGTTGTGAATCATGAGAGAAACTCAAAGGTTCATGATAGGTGAGAGTCGGGTCTCCAACCCCGCAGTGATGGAGTGTAATGGAAGTTTAAACCGAATGGAATGAGTGAAGAATGGTCGCGAAAGAATATTGAAAGGAGAAGGATGAAGAACGATGTTGGACAAGGCTAGCTTCTTCTAAGAACCCTAGGTTAGGGTTGATGAACCCTAAAAAGAGTAAAAATGAGATATTGAGAGAGTGTTGGAACTCAAATTCAGTAGAGTTTCTTTATGTTGATCAAGAGTGATCAAGTGCTTTGAAGAATCCAAATCTAAGATGTTTGATGCAAGGTTGGTGTTGCTGCTGCGTTTTGGGAGGGATCTGGGTATAATAGAATGTGATCCACTCCTTTGTTGAATCTAAAACTGATATGATTTAACCTTTTAGAAAATAAAGTGTTTTTTCCAACTAAGTGAAAAACAACCTGTTGTTTTGTCGAATCAACCGGTTGTTTTACTCTTAGGAGTTTTGAAAAGGTTGAAAACTGTTTTAGTTTGGTTGACTTAATTGTCAAACCAAACACTCGGTTGTTTTGTGGTTTCAACAGATTGTTTCTTTGAAAATCCTAACAGAATTCTGTTTTGGTTGTTAAATGTGCTTTAAATGATTTTCAACTGAATACGCTCCTTCATTAATTACTTTGAACAATCTTTGGAAAATGGAAATGGTTTGTTTATGTTTTCAAACAAAGAAAGAGAAATAAATTTTGAGTTTTTCAGTTGTGAAGAAGTTGATTCTAAGATTTGAACATTCACATCAAACTTTGGGTTTTTCAAAGAGAGTGGAATAGGATTGCAATTGTATTCATTTCAGTTTGTACTGTGAACAAGTGTAATCCCTTCTCAACCTACTGTATTTCTGGTGTTGTGTTGCCAATAAGTGTTGTGTTCTCTTGGGGTGGTCAAGATCAATACTCTTGGTGTGTTTTGCCAAAGGGAGTGTGTTTCTTAAAGGGTTCTAGGTCACTACTTTGGTGGTTTTTGTGTTGTAATTTGGTTTGATTACTTAGTGGATTACCTAGTGGTTTTCTATGGCTGAAAAACTACCTTTTGGGGAGGGTGCCTCAATTAACAGGCCACCTTTGTTTTGTGGATTGAATTATCAGTTTTGGAAAGTTAGAATGAAAATCTTTGTTTAATCTCTTGATAAAGGAATTTGGGATGCAATTGAAAATGACCCTTTTATTCATAAATTTGAAAAGGATGGATCTTCTTTTGAAAAACCATGGTCCCAATGGACTGATGCTGAAAATAAAAAGGCCAAGTTTGATTGCATTGCCAAGAATATCATAACCTCTACTTTGAATTCGGATGAATTTTTCAGGATCTCACAATGTGCATCGGCTAAGGAAATGTGGGATACTCTAGAAGTCATCCATGAAGGAACAAATGATGTGAAGAGAGCAAGGAAACATACTTTAATACAAGAGTATGAGATGTTTAGAATGCTCAAGGGAGAATCGATTGCTGAAGTTCAAAAGAGATTCACTCACATCATCAACCATCTAATGAGTCTTGGAAAAACTTTTGACAAATAGGAGTTAAACATCAAGATTCTCAAGTGTCTTGATAGATCTTGGCAACCCAAAGTCACGACAATCTCTGAATCAAAGGACTTGATATCCTTGACTACAACCTCCTTGTTTGGAAAGCTTAGAGAACATGAGTTGGAGGAATAGACTCAATGTTCAAGAAAGTGAAGACAAGCATGTGAGGAATATTGCCTTGGAAGCTGGCAAGCACAAGAATAAGCAAGACTCAAGTGATGAAAGTGAGGAAGAAAATCTTAGATTGCTGTCCAAAAAGTTCAGCAAATTCTTGAAGAGAAACCGCAACAAAGAATCCAACAAAGAAATGTATGGAAACAAGAAAACTAGTGATTTCAATTCTAACAACTATACTTGCTTTGGTTGTGGAGAACAAGGGATATAAAAGCTAATTGCCCAAATAAAGATGGCAAGGAAAAGAAGTCAAGCAATAAGGAAAAGAAAGGAAAATCAAAAAGAGCATATATTGTTTGGGATGAAAATGAAGTCTCTTCATCAAACTCCTCATCAAGTGAAGATGAAAAAGCCAATCTATGTTTAATGGCAGAAGGAGATGATGATTCAAGCATCTCAAGCAGTGTAAGTTCTTGTGCTTCCTTAAGTGCTAAAAATTATTGCCAATTACTTCAAGCTTTTAAAGAAACTCATGAAGAAGCTAACCGATTGACTCTCTCAAACAACCGATTGAAAGGGTTGAATAACTGGCTTGAAAACAGAGTCAAGACTCTTGAAGAAGAATTGGAAAAGTCAAAAATTGATTTTGAAAAACTTGAAATGCATTGCAAAAATTCTTCTCACTTGAGTGACTCCAAGATTTGTAAAAATTGTAAAACTCTTGAGAGTAAGGTCCACTATCTTGTAAGAACTGTGGATAAACTTTCAAAGGGTAAATCCAACTTTGAAACTGTCTTGGCATCCCAAAAATGTGTTTTTGGAAAATCTGGTTTGGGGTTTTATCCTCAAAATAAGAAAAATGGGATTTCAAAGCCTTTTTCAAAAGTGCCAGAAAAACAACCGATTGAAAGATCGAAACAACCGGTTGTTACATGCTTTTACTGCATGAAGACAGGTCGCTCAGTTAGATTCTGTAAAATCAAGAAATATTTTATTCCTAAAGGTATTTTGAAATGGAGTCTCGAAGGTTGTGAGGTTTCCAATGATAAAGCTGAATCAAAAGGACCCACATTTGTAAGGGGACCAAATCTTGTTGCTTGAATTCATTATGTTGCAGGAATACTAAGAGAAGCGTGAAGTCTTGAGTTATCTGATCAAGCTTTTGGAAGAAAAGAAGTGTGTCTGGAACTGAACTAAGGGTGTGTACCAGCTCAAGATGTCTTGAAAGCCAAAAGAAGCATTCTTGATCACAAAACAATGACTCATTGAAGGAACTTCATGACAAAAGGATAAGACCTTCCCTGTCTCTACTTTTCTATTATAAATTCATACAAATTTCTTCATCAGCATATGAACAATTGCACTTTAAACACTTCTCTATTTTTGCTTAAAATTCATACACTGTTGTTGCTGCAGAAAAACAACCGATTGTTTCTTCTCTGACAGCACTGCATAAATAGATTTAATTTCTTTATGAATTCTATCTTTTATAGATTTCAATCTTAAAGAGTTTTTGAGTCAATAAAGCAGTCATGAAAGTCTGATTTGGTTCTGAAGGAGGTTACTTCTTGTCATAAAGGAATATATTCCATATCTTGGAAATTCAAGTGCTTTTATGTCTAGTCAAAGTCACATGTGCGCCCTGTGATTTTCTGCTCTGGGCTGACGTTTTTCTATGCAAAAGTTGGACGAGATTTCTACCTTGAAGACAGAAACCCACTTCAACCAAAGGATCAAAGAGGGATTCTGTTTTGCTATAAAACCCTTTGCAACTGTTTTCCTTCACAAAAACAACCCATTGACGCATCTCTTGCTGCATCTCATGTTCTTTTCTGTGTGTGTGCTTTTTCTCATTCTGATTTCATGGATTCCACTCCTCCAACATCAAAAAGGTTTAAAACAAGGGTTGTGAGATCAGGACAACATCTTGAGGGCTGGTTTTCAGGAGACAATGAATTGATTGAGAAATATCGCTTTGAAACAAGTAGAAAAGTGATAAACAACCCAAAAGTTGACTCTTTTAGCTGGTTGAAGAGTCAAAAGCTGGATGATGTGAGAAGGCTTCTCAAAGAACAGTTGTTGAAGAGGTTCTTGGAGATGAAAGGAAACATCTATCCGAATCTTATTCGGGTTTTCTACACCAACTTCAAATTTGAAGGTAACAATCTTGTTTCTCATGTCAAGGGTGTGGATATGGAGATCACACATGAAGTGTGGGTTGCTGTGACTGGCCTAAAGTATGCTGGGTTGAGAATAAACAAAGGGAACATTGGTGTTGTGGAAGACTTCAACAAAATTCAATATTACAAAAGTTGTCTGAAGAATCCTCATGCTCAAGTAAGGACATGCTCAGTTGGAGGGTTAAAATTAAATGAAAGATTGTTGGCTCTCTTTGTCACTTGGATTCTAACACCAAGAGGAAGCAACCATTCTGTTCTAACTGAGAAAGATCTTGTCTACATATATTGCATAATGAACAAAGTCAAGATTAATTGGATTCATATCATCAAGGAGCATATGCAAAAATCTATGAGGTTAAGTGATTATCATTACCCTTATGCTATCTTGATTTCTAAATTCCTACATTATTTTGAAGTGAATCTTGAGGGTGAAACAACTGAACTGGTGAATTCAACCTTTGAAGTGAACAATGGATCACTAAGCAAGATGGGTTTTACCAAGATCAGTGGAAAATGGGTGAGTAAGGATGATGAACAAGGTGGTTCCTCAAGTGGCCTTCATGCTGAACATGGTGAAGAAGATCAAGAAGATGTTGAAGGTGCTGATATGGATACTCCAGATGCAGAATAACCTGCAACTAATTTTGGTGTTGGGACAAGTGTTGGACATCAAGGAGATATGATTCCTTCAATGTCTTCCTTTTGAGAGCTACATGGTGAATAAGCTAGATGGCTTTGCGGAAAATAAAAGGAATCTTCATGATCTTTGTGTTTCAAACTTTCAGAACTTTGATAATAGATTTCAAAGAATGGATACACGGTTTCAAACTCTTGATGAATAGATTGAAGCTATTCAGAATCAGATTTTCGAGCTGCAGTATGGAAAGGAAGATTGAAGAAAAACAACCGATTGATTTTTCGAAACAAACGATTGTTAAGCTTGAAAGTCAAGGCTTTGTTGTTCTTTATATATATGTATTGCTTTTATTTTGAACTATTCTGTTTAATCTCTTCCTAGAGTCTATTTGTGAAGACAAATAGGGGGAGAATATGGTGTTTATGTTGTCTTACAAACTGTTATAACTCTACTATTATTTTGTTTTTAATTTTTGTTGCATTACTGGTTTGTATGAAGTTGTTTTTGCTTTGTCTTTGGCTGGTTTTTCTGCTTTTGTGATTATCCAGAAAACTAGTTAATGTATGATCATAACCTGCTATGAGAGATGCTTTGGATTGCATAGTTTTTGTTTTGTAGGTACAGTTTCAGATTCAATCAAGATCAACACAAGTAACCAGGGATTTGTCTTCATCAAATAGGGGGAGATTGTTGATCAAGAGTGATCAAGTGCTTTGAAGAATCCAAATCCAAGATGTTTGATGCAAGGTTGGTGTTGCTGCTGTGTTTTGGAAGGGATCTGGGTATAATAGAATGTGATCCAATCCTTTGTTGAATCTAAAACTAATGTGATTTAAAACCTTTTAGAAAATAAAGTGTTTTACCAACTAAGTGAAAAACAACCTGTTGTTTTGTCGAATCAACCGGTTGTTTTACTTTTAGGACTTTTGAAAAGGTTGAAAACTGTTTTAATTTGGTTGACTTAACTGCCTAACCAACAATCGGTTGTTTCGTGGTTTCAACCTGTACCGCCCTGATGGTCGAATGCGATGACGTGGCATCCTGTTACAGTGTAGGCGTGTTGACAAGGCGCCAGGTTGACAGTTGGGAAGGAAGTCAGGAGGCACGTGTAGTCGCCGATAGTTAAGTTGGCGTGTTCCGATCTCCAGCTTACCAGAATAGGCGATCGCCAGGTTGAGGACGAAGTCGCCAGATGCAGACTCAGGCGACCAGGCAGTCGGAGATCGCCAGAACAGGCACATCGCCGAAGTTAAAAGAGAAGCAGATTATGAAGGCGGCCGGCGAGACCACAGGGAAGGTGTATGAAGGCCCTACCTCGCCAGTTTCAGTAGAGATCGCACTCCTGAGTTAGCTGTGCACTGGGTAGCACCATGCATAGGTAACTTAGCCAAAATGAGAGTAGAAGCAGCGCCAAGTCAGGGAGTCTCCAGGATGATGGCACGTGTACAGTTGGATACGAGCCACGTGTCCAAGTCTGTAACTGCCAGGAGAGAGAAAACCACCAGGTATATAAGAGTTCCTAACAGATTTTCTAAGGTACGCACGTTCAGTTCATACACTTTACGCTTGCGAGTGACAGAGCTGTTTGAGAGAGAGATTTGCACGGTTCCAGTTCTTAGTATTTGGTGATACCGTCACTGACTTGAGCGTCGGAGTGCGATCGGCCGCAGCGGCGCCGTATCGTTTCTTTGCAGGTTCTTGAGATAGATCCAGAGGAGGAACGGAAGTGAGAAGCGGCGCGCACGTCGATCCTTTAACGAGGCATTCTCCAGCGCTCCGGTCAACAGGCAGGATCATCAGGCGCCCACCGTGGGGCCGTGTAAAACGTGCTCCCATCCACAGCGTGAGTTCGCGGAGGTTTTCGAGGTTTTCTGCGCGGTTGTGTGCTGGTGCAACCGTCGTTCTTGGTTTCTTTGAGTTACGTTCGGTGGAGTTTGTGTTTTAAACCGTTCGTTTGGTTTTTCGATCGGTGGATTCGAGTTCTTTCGAGTGGTTGTTTGGTTCGCGGGGAAACGGTGGTTTTCTGCGAAGGTTTGCGGTGTTTTTGGGTTCTTGCGCAGTTTCTTGAGTTTTCCCCGATTTGTAGCTGGTTCGTTCGTGGTTGAAGTGTTATTTGCTCTATTTCTGTGGTTCGCTGAAGTTGATGAGAAAGATGAGAAGCAATCGTTCCAGTCCCGTGGCTCTCGTCGCAGCTGAAGGCGACGCCGCCATGACCATGGCGCAGATGGCAGAAATGATGCGCTCATTGCAGGCCACTGTAGAAGCCTCGCGCGCCGAGCAGGCGAGGATACATGAAGACCTGGTCGCCTCTCGCGCCAGAAACGAGGAGCTCAGCAAAGTAGCTGAGGAGCTACGTCGAGCTCTTCAGGAGCAGCAGGTTCGTTCTTCCGCTGAAGAGGTGGCACCGTCGACGCCGCCTCGTGTTTTCCCAATGCCTTTCATTCAGGCGATTACCGACACGCCAATTCCCACGAGCGTGGTCCCGGTTAAAGCTGTTTTTACTGGCGTGGAAGATCCAGAGGCTCATCTGACCACGTTCCACACACAGATGATGCTGTCAGGGGGGTCGGATGCTGTCTATTGTAAGATGTTCGTGAGCACGCTCCAGGGAACGGCGATGGAGTGGTTTGTGAGCCTGCCTAATGGCCACATAACTAATTTTCAGCAATTCTCGAAAATCTTTGTCGAGCAGTATATTGTGAACAAGGCACCGCCCAGAGTGTCCTATGATCTGTTTGATATAAGGCAGTACCATGGGGAGTCCCTCAGAGACTACCTCAATCGCTTCGGAGCGCAGATGGTCAGATCGCCGGCCAAGGATGAAGAAATGCTGGTTTATGCCTTCAAGAAGGGCGTGCAGCCAGGGCCATTCTGCGAAGCCTTGATCAGGGCTCATCCAGCGACGTTTGCTGAAGTCAGGCGACTTGCGGTGGCTCACATCGCCGACGAGAGTGAGGTCGCCGAGAAGAGAGGCAGTGTGGCTCCCGTCAGGCCACGCGCCCAGACCAGGATCCAGCCACAGAGGGTGCTGGAAACGGCAGCGGCGGCCAGAAAGGATCAAAGGACTCGCTATCCTTACGATAGGAGAAACAAGGGAAGAAGCCAAGCGCGCCAACCGCCAGCACGCCAACAACCAGCACGCCGGGAATACAATCGCCCGCCTAAGCACAAATTCGTCATGGGACTAGCGGACCTGATCGCTATCCCTAACATATCTGCTAGATTGAAGGCGCCCGAGAAGGTGGGCGACAAGGTGCTGGGGTCGAAGCCGGACGTCTGGTGCGAGTTCCACCAGTGCTTTGGCCACAACCTGGACTCATGTTTGTCTTTAGGGTACCAGCTCGACGATCTGGTTAAGAGCGGGTTCCTAAACGACTATCTGCTGGACAGAAGGACCGGAGGAGCGTCGAGTTCCCAGCCGGCAGGGGGAGAAGCCCAGCAACACGAGATGCCTATCCATGGGGAGATCCACACCATTGCAGGGGGTTTCTCAGGTGGTGGATGCACCGCATCGCAGAGGAAAAAGTACGCGCGATCGGTGATGTCAGTGGACATGTTTGAAGATCACTCGCCCGAAGTGGACATTACGTTCACCAAGCAGGATCTTCGGGACGTTGTGCCTCACGACAACGATCCCATTGTTATTTCGTTGATCACGGCAGGGAGGAAGGTTCACCGAGTTCTGGTGGACCAAGGAAGTTCGGCAGACGTGATGTTCTGGCCGACTTTCACGCAGCTAGAATTGCCCCTTGACCAGCTAAGGCCCTATGGAGGGTGCTTGTATGGGTTCGCTGGCGACCAGGTGGAAGTCAGGGGGTACATTGAGCTGAGAACCACGTTTGCCGATGAGGCTGGGTCGAGGACGGAGAAAATCAAGTACCTCATCGTAAACGCCCCTTCAGCATACAACATCCTGCTGGGAAGGCCCACCCTTAACAGGATAGGCGCAATTCCATCGACTCGGCACATGAAGGTGAAGCTGTCGTCCATGGAAGGGGTGGTAATCACGATAAAGTCTGATCAGAAGGAAGCGAAAAAGTGCTATGAGAATAGCCTGAAAAATAAAAGATCAGTGAGCTATGTCACAACCACCCCACCGCCCGGTGTGAAGCCCAGACTGCCGATGATGGAGGAGGCCGCCGGAAGGGACGTAGAGATGGTAGATGCTGAGCTGGGGGAGAGGAATGCTACCCTGGAGGAGGAAGAGGCGCGGAATCGCCCGGAGGGAGCAAGGGAACTTGGAATCGCCAAGGCGGTGATCGCCAGAGAATCAAGGCCCAAGCCTGTCGAGCAGTGGCTCTAGAAGGAGATCGGGGGGAAAGTTTTTAAGCTCGGAAGATCTCTGGAGGTCGATCTCCAGGACCAGATCGCCAAGGTGATTGAACGGCATCTGGACGCGTTTTCCTGGTCCGCTTCGGACATGCCCGGGATCGATCCCGACTTCCTGTGCCATCATCTGGCAATGGACAACATGGTGAGACCGGTGCGGCAAAGAAGGAGGAAATTTAATGAAGAGAGGAGGCAGGCGATCAAGGATGAGACCCAGAAACTCCTCGCTGCAGGCCACATCAGGGAAGTCCAGTACCCTGAGTGGTTGGCGAATGTCGTACTGGTGAAGAAGAGCAACGGGAAATGGCACATGTGCGTCGATTTCACCGACCTGAATAAGGCTTGCCCAAAGGATTCATATCCTTTACCAAGCATTGATGCCCTGGTTGATAGTGCTGCAGGGTGCAAGCTGCTGAGTTTCCTGGACGCCTTCTCGGGCTATAATCAGATCAAGATGCATCCCATGGATGAAGAAAAAACAGCCTTCATGACGGAGAGGTCGTGCTACTGCTATAAGGTGATGCCGTTTGGGCTGAAGAATGCGGGGGCCACGTACCAGAGGCTGATGGACCGAGTACTTGCACCAATGCTGGGAAGGAACGTGCAAGCGTACGTCGATGACATGGTCGTGACCTCGCAGGAGAAAAGCAAGCACGTTGCAGACTTGGAAGAATTGTTCACGACGATCGCCAAGTTCAAGTTGAAGCTCAACCCGGAGAAATGCATTTTCGGCGTGGAGGCTGGAAAATTTTTGGGTTTTCTCTTGACTGAAAGAGGAATAGAGGCCAACCCGGACAAGTGTGCCGCCATCTTGGCGATGAGAAGCCCGACTACAGTGAAAGAGGTCCAGCAGCTGACGGGTCGGATGGCGGCCCTATCCCGCTTCGTGTCAGCGAGCGGAGAAAAGGGACATCCCTATTTCCAGTGTCTGCGACGCAATAACAAGTTCGCTTGGACGAAAGAGTGCGAGGAAGCTTTCGTCAAGCTGAAGGAATATTTGGCGAGCCCGCCGGTTCTGTGCAAACCACTGGCGGGAATCCCTCTCAGGTTGTATTTCGCTGTGACTGAGAGGGCGGTGAGTGCGGTGCTCGCCCAGGACCAGGATCAGGCTCAGAAGCCTATCTATTTCGTGAGTAAAGTGTTGCAGGGCCCAGAAACGAGATATCAGGCCCTGGAGAAGGCTGCATTGGCTGTGGTGTTTTCGGCGAGGAGGTTGCGCCACTACTTCCACAGCTTCACAATACTGGTGATGACTGACCTGCCCATCCAGAAGGTCTTGAAGAAGCCTGACGTTGCAGGAAGAATGGTGAAGTGGGCAGTGGAGTTGTCAGAGTTTGACATTAAATATGAGCCTCGAGGCCCGATCAAAGGGCAAATCTTTGCAGATTTTGTAGTCGAGCTCTCTTCAGAGGCGACGCGGGTTGAAGGAGACGATTTCCGTTGGGTTCTCTCGGTGGATGGATCATCAAACCAGCAGGGTAGCGGTGCTGGGGTCATATTGGAAGGACCCAACGGCGTGCTGATCGAACAATCGTTGAGATTCGCCTTCAAAGCCAGCAACAATCAAGCAGAGTATGAGGCGCTGATCGCCGGGATTCTGCTGGCTAAGGAAATGGGAGCCAGAGTGCTGATGGCTAAGAGTGACTCGCTGCTAGTCACAGGGCAAGTAACAGGCGAGTTCCAGGCTAAAGATCCACAAATGGCGGCTTACTTGGCGTATGTGCAGGAATTGAAGAGTTCCTTTGCCTCTTTTGAAGTGGTGCATGTGCCCCGAGAACAGAATGCCCGAGCTGACTTGCTTGCTAAGCTCGCCAGCTCAGGCAAGGGGGGTAGGCAGAGGACGGTGATTCAAGAAACTTTGAAGACGCCGAGGGCATTTGTAGCAGATCACCTGGTCCTTCAGATAAGCAGGTCGACGGAGAGAGCAGCGAGAAGCCATAAGTCTTTGACGCAAGAAACTCTGAGATCGCCGAGAATTAGAGCATGTCGAAGAGAGAAGGTGGACGTGATGCAGGTCTGCGCCACCCACGAGCCAGACACTTGGATAACACAGTACAAGCGGTGCTTGGCAGATGGTCTCCTCCCGCTGGATCCAGCAGAAGCTAGGAAGGTAAAGAAAAATTCCAGCAAGTATACATTGATTGATGGCGATCTGTACAGGTTTGGATTCACTCACCCACTCCTGGAATGTATACACGGCGAGAAGTGCACGAGGATCATGGCAGAGCTCCACGAGGGAATATGTGGAAGTCACGTCGGGGGTCGAGCTCTGGCCGCGAGGACTCTCCGTGCAGGCTACTATTGGCCATCCATGAGAGAAGATTGCAAGAAGTACACCCAGTGCTGCAAACAATGCCAGCAGCACGCCGATTGGCACAAGGCACCTCCCGAGGAGTTGAAGTCAATCTATAGCCCTTGGCCGTTTCATACTTGGGGAATCGACATCCTGGGACCTTTTCCACTGGCGATCAGGCAGATGAAGTACTTGGTGGTGGCGATTGAGTATTTCACCAAGTGGATTGAAGCAGAACCAGTGGCCCAGATCACCGCGCACAAGATCGAAGGCTTTGTATGGAAGAATATTGTGTGCCGGTTTGGAGTGCCTAAGCGCCTGGTATCAGATAATGGGACTCAGTTTGCGAGCCACCTGTTGAAGAAGCTTTGCGAAGGGGTCGGAATTCAGCAAGTGTTTGCATCCGTCGAGCACCCTCAAACTAATGGCCAGGTGGAATCAGCTAACCGGGTGTTGCTGAGAGGTTTGAAGAGAAGGCTCGAGAAAGCCAAGGGAAGTTGGGCTGAGGAGGTACCCCGAATAGTTTGGGCGTACCACACCACCGAGCAGTCAGGAACCCATGAGACCCCGTTTAGCTTGGTCTATGGGTGTGATGCCATGATTCCAGTCGAGATTCAGGAGAGCTCGCCGAGATTCCAGAACTTTGTAGAGGAAGACTCGAATGAAGAGAGAAGACTGAACCTGGATCTGCTGGACGAAGTCAGGGAGGAGGCAAGGCTGAAGGCTGAGGCGGTGAAGAGAAGGGTCGAGCGAAGGTACAACTCAAAGGTGATGCCAAGGCAGTTTAGAGAAGGCAATCTGGTGATGAGAAAGGCCCACCAGTACGACATGGAGAATAAGCTATCACCCAAGTGGACTGGACCGTTCAGAATAACCGAGGCACTCGGGAACGGAGCCTATCGCTTGGAGACGTTGGAAGGGGGGGCGATCCCTCGTACCTGGAACGCCACACACCTGAAGTTGTACTATAGCTAAGAGCTTTGTAAGTAAAGACAAACACAAATATTACATTGCAATGTCTCTGTTAAAACAGTTTTAAGGGGGCACTCTTTTTTCCCTAAGGAGGGTTTTTAATGAGGCCACCCAATAAAAGAAGAGTTTTCGAAGTATAAGGTGTTCTCAGATTGCATATGTGTTATTTCCAAAAGTTTCGAAGAAAGACCTTGTCATTCGTACATGATTTAAGGCACGAAAAGATATGTCGCGTGTTTTCTAAAGTTTTAAAGTCCTCATCGTTTTTCGGCGATTTGAGGCACCAGTTAAGTTTTTAAAGTCCTCATCGTTTTTCGGCGATCGGAGGCACCAGATGGAAGACCTCAACGCCCTCGCGCGTTTTGAGGCAAGTTAAAAGACCTCCTCGCCGTTGAGCGAGTGCAGGCGAGAAAGAGAAAAAGTCCTCCGTGTTTCTGGGAGCGAGAAGATGTAACTCTCGGGGCAACGTAGAGGCAAGTTAAAGACCTCCTCGCCGTTGTGCGAGCGCAGGCGAGAAAGGTCCTCAGTGCATCCAGGGGGGAGGAGATGTACGCCCTGGGCAAGTTGAGGCACCGGATAAAGTCCTTATCGCCGTTGTGCGAACTAAGGCCCATCAAAGACCTCCTCGCCGTCGAGCGAGTGCAGGCGTGAGAAAGAAAAGGTCCTCAGTGCATCCAGGGGGGAGGAGATGTACACCCTGGGCAAGTTGAGGCACCTGACAAAGTCCTTCTCGCCGTCGAGCGAGTTAAGGCCGTTTAAAGTCCTTCTCGCCGATGAGCGAGTTCAGGCGAGTAAAAGTCCTTCTCGCCGATGAGCGAGTTCAGGCGAGTTAAAAGACCTTCTCGCTTGTGCGCGAGTATAGGCAAGATAAAGTCCTTATCGCCGTTGTGCGAACTAAGGCCCATCAAAGACCTCCTCGCCGTCGAGCGAGTGCAGGCGTGAGAAAGAAAAGGTCCTCAGTGCATCCAGGGGGGAGGAGATGTACACCCTGGGCAAGTTGAGGCACCTGACAAAGTCCTTCTCGCCGTCGAGCGAGTTAAGGCCGTTTAAAGTCCTTCTCGCCGATGAGCGAGTTCAGGCGAGTAAAAGTCCTTCTCGCCGATGAGCGAGTTCAGGCGAGTTAAAAGACCTTCTCGCTTGTGCGCGAGTATAGGCAAGATAAAATCCTTCTCGTCTTGAACGAGTTCAGGTACGGCGAAGAGGGTGGAAGAAGCTTGGAAGGCTGGCTAAGGTAGGTTCGAAGAGAACGCCTAGCCAGCCAGTCTCTAGCTCTGGGGTTCAGGGAGGTAAAGGAAGATCCCAAAGGGCATTTCTGCCTCAGATAAAGAAATGGCTGCCAAAGCCTGAGGCTAAGGAAAGCTGGTGTTACCAAGAGGTCTAGGCGATCGCGAAAAGTGCAAACACGGCGAGAAGGTTGAAAGACTTGTTTGATAAAGCGGGTCGAGTGGGACGTTGTTTGAACCGATGTTTGGATCACAGTTCGTTGCTTGGAACTTTTCTTACGATCAGGTTAGTGCCTCAGGGGTACAAGTTGTTTAAAGCGATTATTGCTTAAGTTTGAATCGGCTCGGAGCAGTTACGTCAAACGTCATGTTTGCAAAATCGCTAAGTTAAACGCAGCAGAGTTAAACATACAAAGAAAGTAAAGCGCTCAAAAGGAGTCAGAAGAAATGTCCGAGTTTCGCTATTGAAATAAGAAGCTGTTCAAAATACGTGTGCAAGAGTTTTTTACAAGGCAAATATAGGTGAATTTATAAAGAAGCAGATGGGGTGGAATTGGTTGAGCCTTCGGCGGGAACGACCTTTCCATCTACTACTTCATTGTTTAATGACACCATGCTGAGGTCGAGATCAGGGAATAGGCATGCGAACTGTTCTCGAGCGGCATCAAACCCGGCAACCAGAATCTGAGCGGAGCTTAGCTTAAGTTCTTCGATTTGCTTTTGAAATCCTTCAACCTGCTGCTTAAGCTCCTTGTTCTGCTGCTCCAGCTCTTCGACCTGTTTTCGGAGTTGTTTGTTGGTCTCTTGAGCTTGAAGAAGGTCGTCAGCCACCTTCTTGGATTCTGTTTGAGCTTGGGCCAACTCGGCAGCCATCTTCACCTTTTCTTTGTTTGCCTCGGAGAGATCGGCCATGGCGTCGTCTCTGGCTTTCTCTACTTGCCCAAGTAGTTTCTCGCGGTCGATCGACCTTTGCTCCAGCCTCTGTACCTTATCGGCGTTGGCTTGAATTTGAGCCTCCAGGTCGCTCGCCTTGGTATGTAGAGGCACGATTCTGCTTTCAAGTTCAACTTTTTCTTGGGCAAGTTCATGGACTTTGCGGCGAAGGTCAACAGCTTCCTTGCGCGCAAGCCTAAGCTCAGTGTTTAAGGCATCCTCCACTCGAGAATGTTCCATTTCCGCGAGCGTTAGGCTGAATGACACCTTCTCCACCTCGACCTTCATTGTGCTGTTCTCGGTCTTGAGGTTGTAGATGTCATCCTGTAGCCGCCTGGTGGAGCTCTCCACAGCTCTCGTTATGATTGATGGGAATTCCTCTACAATGGTTTTGAGTTTAGCAGTCAGAGGTTCCCACATCCTCGTGACCTCGAGGGAAAGATTTGCAGCTTGGAGAGGCGCCAGGGGGGCTTGTTGGGGGTTCTCGTCGCCACCTTCCTTAGCAATGTTTTCGGTGGTTGCTTCTTGGCGTGGCGACTCAATCGGGGACTCGGTGATTAGGATTGGAGAGGTGTGAGCGACCTCATCCCCGATTGGAACGATTCCTGCAGCTGAGGTGTTGGAAGGAGGGCCCCCTCCTGCTGATATATGTGGTGTAGAGGCGCTCGGGGGGTCCTCTAAGAAGTTTGGCTCTTGGGCCCCAGTTGCAGGTGGCGCAGTGGCCAATGGAACTGCTTGGACTGGTGGTGAAGGGGCTTGTGGTGCTGGTGGTGAAGAAGGAGGAGCAGGTGTTGACGGTGGTGTTGAAGCTGGAAGAGGGGGTGGGGCAGGTGGAGAAGGTGGTGCCACCCTTGTCCTCTTTGTAACGAGGCCATCCTCAGTGACCTCGTCGTCCTCTTCCTCATCCTCTTGGACAACTTGGGGGGCCTTCCGCTTTGGCCTCTTTAGGACCAGTTTCTTTCGTTGGGTGGGCGCCTTAGGCGGTGATCGCCCCTGGATGATGGCCTTCTCGACCGCTGAGTTGGGAACCGTCTGGGAGCCGGTCGCCAACCCGTGGTTGCGGGCGAGCGCCTTTAAATCGGCGAGCATGTTCTTACCCAACATGGTGTCTACATGAAATGAAAGTGCATAAGTTAGCTCAAAGGAGAAAGGGGTAAGTGTACAAGACAATAAGACAGCAAAAGCAGGCATATGCAGAAAAGATAAAACCAAAGTCTTGTGTGTATTGCACAAAACGCCCAGAAACAATATCAGAAGCAATGTCAAGACAAAGATGTAGCGTCCTAACCTATTTGAAATTCCAACTGGTCCTCAAAGAACTCGAAGGAAATCAGGGTGGGGGTCAAGAATGTTATGTGGGCATCTGCCACCCTCTTCCAGAAGAGACAAAGGTCTCTGTCCAAAGCTCCCATGCTATCAGGACTTCTGGGCCTCCTGAAGCAGCTCTTGGACTCCTTTTTCCCCTTGTCCACCCAGTACAAGGGGAAACCGTCGAGAAGGGAAGGGTCTTTGTCATTTGCGCGAACCTGGATGAACTTCCCCTTCCAATCCTTGTATGACTGCTGGAAGATGGTGAAGATGGATCTCCCAGCAATGGCGTTCAGGCTGACCCACAGGCGATCTCCTGGGTGTTTGGCCTCAAACAGAAATAAAAATACGTCCACTGACGCGGGCAGCCCCAGGTGGGCACATGTTATCTCGAAGGCTCGGACAAACGCCCAGTTGTTGGGGTGAAGCTGGGCGGCAGCGATATTGAGCTCGGTTAAGAGTTCCCTCTCAAATCGAGTGAGAGGGAACCTGAGTTTGACCTTCTTGAAGAAAGTGGTGTAGACGAAGCAGAAGGGCCCGTCGGCGCTCACTTTATCATCGGCGCACACTGGCAGAGTGGTGGGGCAAGGCAGCACCATCATTCTCTCATCGTGCTCCTTATGGAATGATTGGTGGGCCTCGTCCCCATTGGTCAAGCGCAGAACCGCTCCCGCGGTGTTCACCGACGACGTTTCCTTTAAGAGGGTTGAGCTAGCCCATGAGTATAAAACCTTGAAGTCTGGCAGAGGGATGGGGGCTCCTCCAGCGTTTGGTGGAGTCGCCTGGGCCAGAGCGGTTTGAGAAGGCGCAGGCCTCACAGCCTGCGAAGAGGGAGCGCCACGAACTTGCGTGGGGTCGTGTGCTTGTGAAGGAGGGTTTCGCGCTGATGGAGGGGGGTTCGGGGTGATCTTCGTGCGAGTCATGGTAGCAACTGCAAACGAAGGAGGAAGGAAAAATAATCAGGAGGGTTACAAAGGCTGACTCGATCATGAAAGGAAGGTGAAAGACGAACGAATGTGAGTTCGTTGCGACAATCGGCAAAGCCCTAAGTCACGCAGAAGGAGAAATGGAAAAACAGCCCACAGCGTATGCACCAGACAGTTACAGGATGATGCAAATCGGTGAAAATGCAAGAAAACCCAGCAGATGAAGGAAAGTAGTTACCTTTCGATGATCGGGAGAATGTTAAAGGGAGGTGGTGATCTAGAGCGTCGAGGAACGTCGAGAGTTTTCACAGAAGGAAATAAGAGCGTACGCAAGTGTGAGGAAGGTGATGGAACAGTGGGAGCGTAAGGGGTTTAAGGGTTTTCGAAATAAGATTGGAAGCGCTAACGACAGATGGAGAGAGCCGTTGATGAAGCCACGTGTCGAACGATGCGCGAAGGGTTTGGTGGAGCGTCAGAGCAGCAGAAAGTACTATCGCTTGGAATTCTGCGCCCATGCCACGTAGACCGGTGTTAACGAAGGCTTTTTCAGTCTTTTCGCTAGACAAGTCTTCGCTTAAGACTGGGGGGCTTGTGTACCGCCCTGATGGTCGGATGCGATGACGTGGCATCCTGTTACAGTGTAGGCGTGTTGACAAGGCGCCAGGTTGACAGTTGGGAAGGAAGTCAGGAGGCACGTGTAGTCGCCGATAGTTAAGTTGGCGTGTTCCGATCTCCAGCTTACCAGAATAGGCGATCGCCAGGTTGAGGATGAAGTCGCCAGATGCAGACTCAGGCGACCAGGCAGTCGGAGATCGCCAGAAAAGGCACATCGCCGAAGTTAAAAGAGAAGCAGATTATGAAGGCGGCCGGCGAGACCACAGGGAAGGTGTATGAAGGCCCTACCTCGCCAGTTTCAGTAGAGATCGCACTCTTGAGTTAGCTGTGCACTGGGCAGCACCATGCATAGGTAACTTAGCCAAAATGAGAGTAGAAGCAGCGCCAAGTCAGGGAGTCTCCAGGATGATGGCACGTGTACAGTTGGATACGAGCCACGTGTCCAAGTCTGTAACTGCCAGGAGAGAGAAAACCACCAGGTATATAAGAGTTCCTAACAGATTTTCTAAGGTACGCACGTTCAGTTCATACACTTTACGCTTGCGAGTGACAGAGCTGTTTGAGAGAGAGATTTGCACGGTTCCAGTTCTTAGTATTTGGTGATACCGTCACTGACTTGAGCGTCGGAGTGCAAACGGCTGCAGCGGCGCCGTATCGTTTCTTTGCAGGTTCTTGAGATAGATCCAGAGGAGGAACGGAAGTGAGAAGCGGCGCGCACGTCGATCCTTTGACGAGGCATTCTCCAGCGCTCCGGTCAACAGGCAGGATCACAACCGATTGTTTCTTTGAAAATCCTAACAAAATTTTGTTTTGATTGTTGAATGTGCTTTAAATGATTTTCAACTGAATACGCTCCTTCATTAATTGCTTTGACCAATATTTGGAAAATATAAATGGTTTGTTTATGTTTTCAAACAAAGAAAGAGAAACAGATTTGAGTTTTTCAGTTGTGAAGAAGTTGATTCTAAGATTTGAACATTCACATCAAGCTTTGGGTTTTTCAAAGAGAGTGGAATAGGATTGTAATTGTATTGATTTCAGTTTGTACTGTGAATGATGGAGGAGGGCCCAAGCTCACCACACTATGAAAGCCAAGCTTCCAAGGCTAAGACCGTCTAGCTTATGAAGAGGAGCGTCTAGACTCAAAGAGGAGCGTCTAGCCTAAGATATGGAGCGTCTAGACCATGATAAGGAGTGGCTACATAAGGAGCATCTAGAAGGACCGTCTAGCTCACCACACATGGATCAAGCTACGGTTTGGGAAAGCCTTGTAATTGGTACATGAAGGCCCATTAGGGGTACTTAGTAGATAGGATAGTGTAGAAAGCACTTTTGATGGAAACATTCTAGAAACTAGGGTTGTGTGGCCGGTCATTGCACATGGCACATGGCTTAGCATTTAGATTTAATTTTGGTTTTCTTTTCCTTAGAAGTTAGCTTACCATTTACGTCCAAGATAGCCTATAAATAGGAAAGCTATCTCATTGTATTTTTCAAGTTTAATTGAGTATTGTTATGCTGCCATTTTTGTGCACTAGCTTTACTTCTCCTAGAAATCTAGGCTATAAACTTCAATCTTTTCACCTTTCTCCCTTGAGCTGGCCGAACCACTCAAACATCACACTCCTCATGCACCTTCAAAGCCAACACAACTCCTAGGAGGGCTTTGTTTCACTCACCCATTGCTTCCGCATCACGTTTTACTACTTTGATTCAAGAAGAACACATGAAATGCCATCAGTGAACAAGTGTAATCCCTTCTCAACCTACTGTATTTCTGGTGTTGTGTTGCCAAGGAGTGGTGTGTGCTCTTGAGGTGGTCAAGATCAATACTCTTGGTGTGTTTTGCCAAAGGGAGTGTGTTTCTTGAAGGGTTCTAGGTCATTACTTTGGTGGTTTGTGTGTTGTAATCTGGTTTGATTACTTAGTGGATTACCGAGTGGTTTTCTGGGGACTGGATGTAGCTCTTGGCTTAAGAGTGAACCAGTATAAACTGTTGGTGTATCTCTCTCTTACTATAAACTCATTTAAATTATGTTTTAAGCTTTACTGGTATAAACAACTGATTGTTTCGAAGAAACAACCAATTGTTTTTTTGTTACTGTGTTGTTTCATTGCTTATATTCTTGGCTAACTTGATTCTTGTTCTGGATTCACACAAATAATTTTGTTAAACCTCGAAAATTTTTCAAAAACCTCTCTTAAACAATTCACCCCCCACCCTCTTGTTTAAGGCCATATATTCTAACACTTTACACATTCAAGTATCCATTACAAAGAAGCGAAAACTCTATTTATAGGAGAGAAAGAGTGAATTTAGCATGTCATGCAAGCTACCTAATTGTAACTTGCATGGCCAGTTAGGATTATGGTTTCTAGGTCTCCCTTTGCCTAATACTAACCCTAGGTTTCATAGCAACTTAGGGTTTCCTGGAGCTTTCCATTCAGTTCTTCATTACCTAGGGTTAGTGATGGAGTGTGATCCATGCTTTGGAGAATTTGCACCATTTGGAATGATTAAAGGATGGCAACAAAAGTATATTGAATGGAGAATAAGTGAAAACGGTGTTGGACAAGCTAGTTCCTCATGGAAGCTATTGAAGTCTCCTTCTAAGAACCCTAGGTTAGGGTTGATGAACCCTAACAAAAGTTAGAGACGTTGAGAGAGTGTTTGAACTCAAATTAAACAAACTTTCTTTACACATTCAAGTCTAAATTACAAAGAGGTGAATACCCCTATTTATAGGAGAGAAAGAGTGAATTTAGCATGACATGCTAGCTATCCAACCCTAGCTTACATGACAAGTTAGGGTTAGGGTTTCTAGGCCTCCCATTGTTTCATTCTAATTCTAGCTCACGTAGCAAGTTATGTTTTCTATAAGCTTTTCATACACTTTTTACTTTCCCAGGGTTAGGGTTATTCCTACTCTAGGTTTGGCTCAGAATAAAAAGTCAAAAAATCTACGAAAACTACATACTAGTATACTATTAACAGTTTTTACAAGACTTAAGAGGAATTTATATGTTCTTTGTGTTTCCTCTCTAAGTTTGAGTTGTGGTGACTGACTTTGTCTAGATGGTCCTCCATCAAGACCCCCCTCTTTAAAAACATTTGTCCTCATATCTAGAATATAGCTTAGGGATGTCACCACCTTTATGTCCTTGATTTTATTATTTTCCTTCAGGGTCAAACATAAACCTGTGAAAACAACCAAAGATGAATGAAATATTTACAAAAGAAGATGAAAAATGTAAGATAGGACCTTTATTCAAGGTCAATGTACTCTTACCCGAGACATAAACATATTGGATCCTAGGATTACGTATGTTGTTATTTTTATTTTCTTGTTTTTCTACCTAATTTTGTCTAATTAGGTAGTGTTTCACAAGGTTTATTTCTAAAGGAGTTTATTTCTATGCCTGGTTCAAATTCAGATATAAGGTTCTCTTTAATTGACTCCTCACAAAAATGTTTTAAAGAAGATGAGATAATTCCAATGTCTGGTTTAGCACCAGATAAAGAATTTTCTTTTAATTATTTTTCTTCTTCAGTTTCCAAAATGTCTTCTTTAAGAGATCAAGATTTAGTATCATTTAAACTTTTATCATCAAGGGTTATTAAAATAAATTTCATTATGAGAACATTCCAAAGATTGATGTCCTTGACCATGATCATAAGAGTTCAAAGGATACTTAAATTTCGGATCCTTTGTAGGACAAGAAGCTTGACTCATCTCATTGGAAAGAGAAGATTTATGTGGAGGGGAGGTGGTGTAGAACGAAACTATCTTTTTACTATACCTCACCCTATATGTATTCAAATAGGAGTGGACTCAATGGAAGTAGGAAAAGAAGAAGTAGAAGATGAAGAAGAAGGCGAAGAAGAAATTGTTGGTTTCTAATGACTCTTTTTTATGACAAGTGTACTGAGTCAGAAGTAATAATTTGTCCCTAAGGACGGATATCGAATCCCACAAAGAACAATTATTTAAAATCCTACTAGTAGCATTCAGTAAGTATAAGAATATGTACAATCATTTGTTTTGATTTAATATTGAATATAGCTTACATGAAAATTAAATAAAAGTACAGTAAATGAGTAAAAGATTTCAATTAAGAAAATTGGGGATGAGTTTAATCCTTCTCACTCATCTGTAGTTTTAAACATGTAACATTCCATCTTCATTGACATTGATGCACGTATAAAAATCATTCATATCGATTCCTCACATACAAAATTATTAAAAGGGTCTCCTAAATATTGATTCCTCGCATATTTATAAAAACTCTTTATCATTATGAACAAGTACTATAAAGCAATTAACATTTCAAATATATTTCTAGCATTCAAATATGTTAAGCATTATCAATTAGGTCAGATGCTTAGAAGTACTTTTCAGTTAGGGTCAAATCTAAGGATCAAAATCATGAATAGTTTCAAGCTTTGAAAATAAAATGATAATACCAATCATCTAACAAGAACTGAATATTATAGATAAATATCACCTCAATATATAAGATTTTTAACATATTACTCTCAATCCCAAAGAAAAGAATTAGCCACTCATGGTGGCTATTACAAGCATGAACAACAAGAGAAGAAGATCTAGAGCATTTCAGATTGACGGTTGCCTCCTTTAGGGTTTACTTCCTTTGGTTCCTCCCAATGATGTCTAGGGTTATACCTCACATATTATATTTAACCTAATTGGGCTTGGGATAAGTGACATATTTATTCATAACATATCCTTTTGCTTCATCTCTCTTAAAATTTATGAAAATAACACAAAATATGGAATAAATTGTTCTTATTCATCTTATAATCCAAAAATATGTAAAAAGGTTCAAATTCCTAAGTTGGAGGTTGAATTATAATTATTTTATCGATTAAAGTCCATAAGTACCTATTTTTTTTGTATGAAATATTGGTGAATTATGGAATTTAACAGTTTCCTAGATTTCTCAATATGTGGATTCATCGATTCTTCAGAAGTCTTATGAAACTGAGCCATAACATTTGTTTTAACTCCAAAACTTTATTCCTAGTTTCTTTATACGCCCTTTTAAGATCTTCTCTTCTTTTTATTTTGGGATATGTTATGTGTATGATCACTCATTGTTGATTGGAAAATTGAAAGAGTTTTCACAAAAGTTTTAAATTAACAATGTGATAAAAGTTTTTAGATTTTGTTTCTCTTTGGATAAAGTCCTTCAAAACTACAAAAGGAGAATTCTTCGAGTTCACTTCCAAGAAAGTGAGATGAGTCACTAGGACTACTTAAGTACCAAGGCTTTCCTAGTCAGAACTTACCTTAGATAGTGCTTGTTAGAGTAATCTCAGAGAGCCTTCAAAACAATTTTGACACATAGAGGTGTGCGTGTGTGTGAAATGCAATATGAAGCCTAAGACCAAAAGAAGGTCTACTTAAGAATTTGAATAATTTTTTTGCCCTAGGTGTCATGGAGACCTAAAAGCAATCAACAATAATAGCAAGGAGAAAAGAAAAAAACAATGAAAAAAATGCTAGGCGAACCTTAAAGGAAAATGCAATTGACACTCAGAGTCAATTGACACACTTTCACACTAAGAACCTGAGAGTACTATTATAGTTTTTTTCTATAGGATAACAGTGCAAAATTAAAATGTTACACAAAATTTCGTGATCCTAAAAGTCAAGGAAAAGAAAATATTTTTCTTTCTCTTTTGTGTATAATTCGAGAAAGTGTTCATCCATGGTGAGTGTGAATCCACTTGAAACTTGCTCAAATTGCCCCTCTTTGTACTCCTCTTGACCCTTGATAGGAGGCTAAGAATCCCAAGCTTATAGACTTCTGGAATTAGAAGACATGTGCTTCAAGATTCCTTGTGCAAAAACACCACTCAAAGAGATCAAGAAATGAAAGTCAATAAAAGCAATTCTGAAGAGCTAAACCACAAGTTGGACTTAAAGTAAACAAGACACAAAGAGTGCCAAAAATTTAAATAAACAACAATTAAAAGTTCATAAAAAAAATTAAGGAAAGTACACAAAATGAACATACCACAAGGTCTAGAATAGATGAAGAAAATTAAAAATAAAATAAAATTATAGAGTGATTGAATAGTGGCTAGTAAGGTATTTTGTAGCAATTTTTGTAGGCCAAATTTTGAGGCCAAATTTGAATGAGGACTAGCCAACACAATTTGAAACATATGAAATTATTTTTTTAAGAAAAACGGTGAGGAAAGCAAATAGAAATAATTAATAAACTGCAATGCTAGACGCAACCAAAAGTGCAATTTTTCTAGTACGTTTTTGTGCCTCAAATTTTAACCACGAGGAGCCAAGACACTAAAGAATGTAAGGGTGCCAATGCAGGTTGACCCGTTCCGCATAGGCCCGTCCGGTGCAAAGAGTACAGACTCATTTCACTGATTTGTCCCGTATAAGAGGTAACCCGCAGGCCTGCGGGCCAGCCCGCATAAGAGAAATATTTTTTTTCAAAAATTAAAATTTCATTAATTATAAAAGAACTTATTCCTACTACTGAAAAAATAAAATTTTATTCTTGTTTTAATTCATTTAATTAAGATAAAATAAATAAATTCAAGTAAGAGGGTTGTTAGAAGGCTGGATTAAAAATAATTAAAGTTTTGCTTTGAATATCTATTTTTCATATATATGTATGTAAATGTATATGAATATCTTATCAAAGTTTTGCTACAAAATATTTAATTAAGATGACTAATTTTTTAACTATCCTATTGAAATCTCTTCTTTATATTATTTTTTTATTAACAAATTTTAAATATAAGACTTTACTTAAAACTAAATCCACTATCACTCTTCATATTAACTCCTGGTCCTATGTAACCTCTAAAGTCCCTTATGCTTATTTTTCCTTTTCTAACTGGTGTCTAGATTCCCTATATGTAGATTAAACATAAGTGATTTATTTAGGTTGGTCAAATTGTACTTGTTCTAGTAGGAAGTTAGTGACAACCTTCTGAAAGGAGGGATTGTTCCTTTCTGTGTGATTTTGTACATGAGTTGGATCAGTCCTAAAATGATTCTTTAAATGATTAAAATAAATTATTCTTTTTTTAGTACATTAAATTCATTTTTTTAAATGAAATAAAATAAATGTCGCACTACAATAATTGGTGAATGGGGTATTATTTTTTTTTTACAAAAAAGTAAAATAATTATTTTTTTATTTATGCGATCCAACGGGCTAACTTGCCCTATCCCACTGTTGACCCGCACGAGTTGCAGGCTATGCGGGACGGGCCTAAACGGGTCAGTGGACTAGATTAGTGAGCTCTTCTCGCGCTTTTTAGCAGCGAACTGCGGGGCGACCCCATGGTCCGCCCGCATTGCTATCCCTAAAAGAATGTGTGTGCCAAATTTCAATTCCAATGATGCACGAAGCAAATTTTAACAATTGCAAAACAGAGAACAATTTGTCCACATCGGTCACCGAGGATGTGAACATGTAAAATTTATCAAAAATTATGTAGTAGGTGTTTGAGTCCGAAGTTTTTATCACAAGTGCGTAAGACAATAAGGAAGCTCTGGTCCAATTTTGAGATGAAGATGTGCAATGGAAAAATTAAAACAAATAGTAAACCGAGAGAATAAAACTCAAAGTGCACCCAACACAATCACACTAAGCATCATGTTTTTACTAATTATAAATTTTGTTTGCAGATTGAGTTTTGATGCACCTTTTTAACACAGTGTTATTAACATCATGAAGGGAATGTATTCAAAATTTCACAACAAAATTCAATAGAACGTGACCTGGAAAATATTTGCAAACCAGTGTACTTGCAACTCTAGGTTTCAGGAAAATAAGCCTATGGAATCCAACAAATATAGAACATAACATGCAAGACAATTAGAATTGTATGGACTTGGAGGACTTGCTATGATCTACAACAAGTCAGAATTGAAAACACACAAAACAGAAAAGGCATCAAAGCTTATACAAATCAGAAAACACAAAAACACATCAATAAACATCGAACAAGTTTCTTTGCGTTATTTTAACAAACATATTGTAATCATATACGGTAAACATGATTTTATGACAATTTTTGGATTTACATTATGTTGAACATGACTAGGAATGATGATAAACAGAAAATCAAACAAATCTAAACAATTTTGACCGATTAAAATTGAAGGAAATGCATACAAACACAAAACGCTATTGCACATGCATGAAGAACATCTATAATTCACGGTTTTGGATTTGTTCAAAAAGAAACAACACTTTGAACCGATTAAAATGTGTAAAAATCAAATCTAATCGGTGGAAATATAAGGAAACAGGTAAAGAACGATGAAACAAGTGCGAGAAAAAAAAATTGAACGGTTAAAAGTTAACAAACTTAGTTGGACCGTGAATGCAACTCATGATACCACTTGATGGAGTGTGCTCCATGTTGGAGAATTTGCACCATTTGAAATGATTGAAGAATGGCAACCGAAAGAAATTGCATAGAGAAGGAGTAAAGAAATTCTGCATAGGTGGTACAACTTTAATTAACGTTATCTGGGGATTAAGCAAAGTCATGCAACTACCACACTACTTCTACATAACTCCATGAAAAATCATGGACCATGAACATGACTTCATCTTTAAATATTTAAATATACTAACACGAAAATCGTTTAACACTTCTATAACTTCTTTGTTTAAAATCGTCCCCATGAGATATGTCTTGACTAAATCGATAATAAAAAAACTTACGCGGAAACTATGGATTGAGATGTGCAAGATCCTCCTAGGAGTTATGGTGATCTTGAAGGTGCATGATGTGTATGGAAGAAGGAAGGTTCGGCCAGCCCTTGGATAGATGGTGAAGATGAAGATTAGGTCCTAGAAACTAGGCAAAAGCAATGTATGGCACAATGTGGGCAGCATAACATTACTCTCATTAATCTTGCAAATACATGAGCCAAGCCCTCTTATTTATAGTGTTTAGAGGGCTGGAAATTCAAAAGAAAGTGGAGGGAAATTCAAATGAGAAGCATTTGAATTTGGAGCCAATTCCTAGTCACAAGGGAAGTGTGACTTGGTTTCTATTTTTGGCACCTCCTAAATCTATACCTACACTATTGGAGGAGGGCCAAACTCACCTCACCATGGAAGCCAAGACCCAAGACTAGACTGTCTAGAACCATGTGAGGAGCGTCTAGACTCAAGAGGGGAGCATCTAGCACAAGAGGAGGGGCGGCTACACAAGGAGCGTCTAGGAGGAAGCCTAGACCGTCTAGGACCTATCACTAGGTCCATGGCCAAGCATATTCACGCACAAATGGGTCAAGCCACGGATTGGAGGGAGAAGACCTTGTACATGCTACATGGAGGCGCATTAGGGGTGGCTTAGTAATTAGTGTAGTGTTAGAAAGCATAAACTTGTCTTATATGTGATTTACCCTAGATTTTGTGCACATTCTAGAACTCTGTCTCACATGGCCGGCCATGTGGTCCATGTGCCATGTGCCTTCACATTTCCATTTCATTTTGCTTACATTTCATGTGAAATTAGCTTAACATTCACGGCCTCCTTAGCCTATAAAAGGAGATGCCTAGCTCTTGTATTTGGAAGATTAATGAGAGTAATGTTATGCTGCCCACATTGTGCCATACATTGCTTTTGCCTAGTTTCTAGGACCTAATCTTCATCTTCATCACCTACCATAGGGCTGGCCGAACCTCCCTCTTTCCATACACATCATGCACCGTCAAGATCACCATAGCTCCTAGGAGGATCTTGCACATCTCAATCCATAGCTTCCGCACCATTTTTCACAACATCCAAGAAGAGCTCCATGAGAATGCCATCATTTGGTATCAGAGCATAGGTTCTTCAATGATGAGTAGTTCTTGGTCATTTTCATTTTGAGTACCTCTTTATTTCATGTTGTTCATCTTGTTTTCATATTTGTGTTGTTGTTTTTATTTTAGGTATTTGAGTCCTTATTGCAATTTTATTTGGTTCATTTTATACTCTTTGAGTCTTTAAATTTCTGAATCTATATGTGTTTTGTCTAGTCATGTTTTTCCAAAATGTCATCAAATCATAGTAGTACTTTGTTTGGCTTATTTGTTTCTTGATTTTGGTCTAAATGTTTGTTTTGAATCTGCTGTGTTTTTTATCCTTTGGTGCCTTTTATTTTTAGCTTGAGTTCATATTTGTGTTTAGATCTACACAAATTCCTTTTCATCAATTCCATTGTGTTTATCTTTTGGTATCTTGCTGTTTTTTCCAGTTTTTACGGAATCCCCTGTTTTACATAACTCTGTGCTGGCTATTTTGTTTAAGAAAATTATTTTCCTACATAGGAAATTTCTGATTCTCTGGATTATGCAAGATTGAGGTGTTACAGAAAAGACAAAAAAAGAATCAGCTCAAAAGAGTCAATAGAAAAAAAAATGATAAATATTATAAAAACATTGTGCAAATCTGGCGCTACAGTTGGCGTAACTGAACACTGATTTTGAAAACTTTATTAAAAAAAAATGGTTCATGCGTTTGGAGTGAAACCAACGCCAGAATTTAGTTAAGAGCTTGAGTTATTTGCATATAAATTTTCAGAATCAAATCTTATAAGGACAGCTCAGCATAAATCGGGGAAAATCACGTTCTCTAGCCCACAACAATTTTTCAGTGGTGCTGTTTTTTATTTTGAAATCAATTCTAGTGCAATTCTTAGGATCCATTTTGTGTGCCTACCTTTCTTTGAGTACCTTTATTTGCTTGTCTAATATTTCTTTGGAACTCTTTCTAGTTGTCACAATTTAACTCCATTTTGGTACTGTTTTTCTAATTAAATTGTTTCTTGCTTTAATTATTTGGCCTCTAAATTTGGTGCTGGATTTATTCTCAATTGGTGCTTATTTGAGTGGAAATTTGACTTGAGTGAGGTCTAGTTTGCTTGATAGGTGCTGGATTGGAGAATTAAGTCCCTAATTCTAGGAGGAACAAAGGCAAGGGCAAAAACAATTACTTACCAAAAACACCACAAACACTTAGAGGGCCCATCAAAGAAAAGACAACCAAGGAAGTGCCAATGGCAAAAAAAAAAAAGAGATCAACAAAGCGAGTTTTCTTAATTTTCTTTGCAACTTAAGTTTTGTTAATTACTTCTTTAATTACGTGATTAGACGGTGAGTGTGTCTTCAAGGGCTCCAAGTGTCCAAGAAGCCTCACCTAGGGCCGACTAGTGTAGAGTTTTCTAATTAGCAATTGTTAATTGTTTTTAATTGCATTTCCTTGCATAAATAGCTACGCTTTTCATTTCTGTTGCCTTGTTTAATCTTTGCTAAATCTTTTTGCTTGGTTAATTAGTTAGCTTGCATTGTTTTCTTGCATTAAAATCTGATTTCTCAACTTAATTGTGTTCTAAGTGGTTTACTAAGAGAAAGCTTTGTGTGAAGACATTGAGGGATAGTTTTTGGCTAAGGCAAAGGCTTGGTATTTAAGTAGTCCTTTGTCACTCACCTCCCTTACCTGGAAAACTACCTTCTTTGACTTTCCTAAATTTTCTCAAGGTAAAATACTTGTATACACAAAGCTTTAGCCATGTCTTCTTCTTCTCATTCTCCAAAGTCTATTGAAAGTGAAGTAAAATCTATTAAAACTCTTTTGAAAGAAGTTTCACAAGCTGTGCAAATGATTTCTTTTACACAATTGGAGAATGAGACTAAAATTAATGAGTTGACTAAAGCCCAAGAAGAGAAATCACAAAAATAAAAAAAAATCTCATACTCATGCATCTAAAAGTAATGAGTCTCTAGGGGAGGTGATGGCATTTTCATGTGTTCTTCTTGAATCAAAGTAGAAAATAAGGTGCGGAAGCAATGGGTGAGATGATCAAGACCCTCCTAGGAGTTGTGTTGGTCTTGTAGGTGCATGATGAGTATGGTGTTTGAGTGGTTCGGCCAGCTCAAGGGAGAAGGTGAAAGGATTGAAGTTTAGAGCCTAGATTTCTAGGAGAAGTAAAGCTTGTGCACAAAAATGGCAGCATAACCTTACTCAATTAAACTTGAAAATACAAGGTGTAGGCTCCTCCTTTTATAGGCTAAGGAGGACCATAATGCAACCCTAATGCTAGCCAAATGAAATGTAAATGTGAAGCACATGGGTGCACATGGCACATGGGTGCACAAATGAGCACATGGGGAGGGGTGTGTCTAGTTTTTATGCTCACCCTCCCCTCCATGGTCTTTCTAGAATGTTCACACAAATATGCTTTCTACACTACTCTAATTACTAAGCACCCCTAATGGGCCTTTATGTAACAATTACAAAGGTCTTCTCTTCCCAAAACCGTAGCTTTGACCCATGTGTATGTGAAGCTAGACGGTCTAGAAGGAATCCTCATCATGGCCTAGACGCTCCTTATGTAGCCGCTCCTCATCATGGCCTAGACGCTCCTCTTCATGGGCTAGACGCTCCTTTTTGAGTCTAGACGCTCCTCATCATAGACTAGACCGTCTAGTCTTGGAGGCTTGGCTTTCATCGTGTGGTGAGCTTGGGCCCTCCTCCATCATCCCTTCCCTCTTGAAAAGGATTTGTCCTCAAATCCAAAGCTTTTTCTTCAACTAGGGGGATGGTTGTGGCTGGATGGTGTCCATCATCTCCTCCTTCGGGAAAAGATCTATCCTCAGATCTACAGACTTGATCTCGGATAGCAACCTTTTGCTTCGCCAAAGCTTGTCCTCCTGGATCAAACGTCCACCTATAGAAATAATCAAATAAGGCATAGGTGTTAGTTTGCAAATTAATTTTACTAGGTTGCCATTTTTGCTTTTCTTTTAGTTTTGGCAACCTTGGACAAAGTTTCTCTTTTAATGGTTGTGTGTGGTCTCTAATCATCTTATGTATTTTAAAAGGTTCATTTGTGGTTACTTTCTCTTTAGGCATAAATCCTATAGAAGATGGTAACAACTTAAAAGGAGAAAGATGATTGAACCCACACATAACTTTAAAAGTAGAAATATAAGTAGTTTTGTGAACTACTTTATGGTATGTTTGCTCACCTCTAGAGTTGTGTGTGCACTTCATGATTATTCTAGGCATAGTAGAAAGAGCTAGATTTTCAAATATATTTTGACCATGCGTTTGAGGATGATAAGAATTTAAAGTGTGCAATTTAGTTGCAAGTTTTCCAAAGGAAATCCTCAAATCATGGTTTGCGAAATTTGGAACTCTATTCAACACTATGCTTGAAGATAAACCATGAAGATGTATCACTTCTCTAGAGAAGAGTTTATCCATAACCATGAAGATTGAATCACAACCTTTTGTTGTCCTAGGGAGTTTTAATAGGAAATTTATATCTTCCCAAGGATCATTTGCAAAAGGTGAAGGAGTATAGAGTTTATGAGACATTGCCTTGGGCGTATTTTGAAAACAAGAATTGTACCTAAGGTAATGTCTTTGAACTTCTTTTCTCATGGGGGACAAAAGTTTTCCTTTTAAAAGCTCTAGAGTTTTATCAACTTAATTTGTCCCATGAGTTCTCCTTCATGAAGACTTTTTCTCTTATGTGTAAGGATAGTCTCGTTGTGACAACCATTGTTTATAAGGATTTGTACACTTTGCAATGGTTGTCTCAATAAGACATGACAAGTTTCTTTAGGCACTACTTCACATAAAAAATTGTTTTTGTAGATGCTTATAAAAAACTTGACATTCACTTGGTGATATCCTAGCACATATGAGAAATAATCTATTTCATTTTTATCTATGCAAGCTTCTTTTAAAGACTCTTCTTTTTCACTTAGGCTTGCAAGTGTTCCTTTACAAAAGGTAAGGCTTTGAGGTTGTTCAACAAGACACATATTTTCAAAGGTATTTTTAAATCTTTGGTCTTGTTGAATGACCTTGTGGGAAGGAACACTCTTCTCCCCCGCCTTTTGTTCTTCAAGGGTCTTCTCATGCTTTTCTTTTTCTTCTTTTTCTTTAGCTTCCCTTTCGACTTCCCCTCTCTTCTTTTGTATTTTTCTTTCCTTTCTTTCTTTATGGGAAGCAAACAATTTTTCTACCCTCATTTCCCAATCTAGGCAAGCTTCTATATTTTCTTTTCCATGGAAATGGGGTTGGTCTACCCTAACCTCTCTTAGGTTTTCTTGTTCTTTTCTATCTCCTCTATGTCTTCTAGGGGGTGCTTGATAATAATAATTTACTCTAATGCTTCCCTCCCCAAAAGAATCATGATCTTTAGAGATATATGCATGAGAAGGTAATTTTTTTAGAATGTGAGACTTCTCATCCTTTGCTTTAGTCAAAACATTAAGTTTAGTCTCACTCTCCAATTGTCTATATGCAATTGATTGCACAGTTTGTGAAACTTCTTTCAAAAGAGTTTTTAAAGATTTTAATTCACTTCCAATAGACTTTGTAGAATGAGAAGAAGAAGTCATGGCTAAAGCTTTGTGTATATAGGTGTTTTACTTTGAGAAAGTTTAGGAAAGTTAAAGAAGGTAGTTTTCCAGGTAAGGGAGGTGAGTCACAAAGGACTACTTAAATACCAAGCCTTTTCCTTGCCAAAAACTATCCTCCAATATCTTCACACAAGACTTTCTCTTAGTGAAACACTTAGAACACAAATAAGTTGAGAAATCAATTTTTTTTTTTCAATGCAAGAAAACAATGTATGCTAACTAATTTAACAAAGCTAGTCGGTTTAACACAAAATAAGCATGCAAAGCGTTACTTCTAAGCAAAAAGAAAGACAATCACCAACAATTAACAAAATTAAACATGCAAAACGTAGCTATGAAAGCAAAAGAAAAGCAATTACAAACAAGTAACAATTACTAATCAAGAATGCTATACTATTCGGCCCTAGGTGAGGCTTCTTGGACACTTTGAGCCCTTGAAGACACACTCACCGTCTAAACGTAATTAACAAGGTAATTAACAATAAACCAAGTTGCAAAGGAAATAAGAGAACTCCCTTTGTTGATCCTCTTTTTGGTTAGTGCACTTCTTTGTTGTCTTTGCTTGTTGATCTTCCTAGTGTTTGTAGTGTTTATTTCAAGAATGTTTGTTTCGGCTTTGGCTTTGTCTCCTCCTTAGGATGTTCGCTTTAATTCTCCAATTTCCAGCACCTATTCACAAGGGCTAAACCTTAAACCAAGTCAAATTCCATGCACATAAGCACCAAGGGAGAAATTAAATTCCAGCACCCAAAAAGAGAGGTCAAGGAACAAAAGCAAGAAACAAATTTAATTGAAAGAAAACAGTACCACCAAAAGGATTTATAATATGACAACTTAGAAAGAGATTCAAGAAATTAAAGCAAACAATTAAAGGTACTCAATAAAAGGTTGGCACACAAAATAATTCCTAAAGAAAAGCACTAGATTAGATGACCAAATAAAAAAAACAGCACCACTGGAAAATGTTGTGGGCCAGAAAACGTGTTTGTTCCCCGATTTATGCTGATCTGTATTTTTGGAATTTGGCTCTGAAATTTGTTATGAAAGATATTCAGGATCTTATCTAAAATCTGGCTTTGGATTCACTCAAAACGGATGCACCATTTTTTTTTAATAAATTTTTCAAAAATTGGTGTTCGGTTAGGCCAGCTGGAGCGCTTCAGATTTGCACTCTGATCTTAAAAGATTTATCATTTTTTTTCTGTTGCTTCTTTTGACCTAATTCTTTTTTTGTCTTTTCTATAACACTTTAAACTTGCATTTTCCAGAAAATCAGAATTTTCCTATGGGTGGAAATATTTTTCTGGGTTAAAACAGCCAAAACAGAGAAGGTGTAAACAGGGGAATCTGAAAACTGGAAACAAAAACAGCAAGATACCAAAGTTTAGACACAATGGAAATTTGTGAAATAGAATTGTGTATGATCTAAACACAATATGAACTCAAACTAAAAATAAAAAAAAGGCACCAAAGGATCAAAGAACAGCAGATTCGAAGAAATTAAAGAGACCCAAAAGCAAGAAACAATCAAGCCAATAATAGGACTACTAAGAATTGTTGACAAATATGGATTCACATGACTTGACACAACATTTATAGATTCAGAAAATAAAGACTCAAAGCATAAAATGAAGCAAAATTAAGAAAGCAATAAGGACTCAAATTCCTAAAAGAAAACAGCCACTCAATGGTGTAAGGAATCCTATCACAAGCTGCACAGAATTTGTTCAAGATCAATTGAACAATTGTGCTTCGGTTGGATCTTCCATAAGCACACCAAGAACAATTTAAAAAGTAAAAAACAGCAAGACAAGTATGGAATTTAAATGACAATATGAAATAAAGAAGAACTAAAAATTTAAAAGACCAAGCTACTCATCTTGAAGAACCAAAAGCTCATGATACCAAATGATGGCATTTTCATGTGTTCTTCTTGAATCAAAGTAGAAAATAAGGTGCGGAAGCAATGGGTGAGATGATCAAGACCCTCCTAGGAGTTGTGTTGGTCTTGTAGGTGCATGATGAGTATGGTGTTTGAGTGGTTCGGCCAGCTCAAGGGAGAAGGTGAAAGGATTGAAGTTTAGAGCCTAGATTTCTAGGAGAAGTAAAGCTTGTGCACAAAAATGGCAGCATAACCTTACTCAATTAAACTTGAAAATACAAGGTGTAGGCTCCTCCTTTTATAGGCTAAGGAGGACCATAATGCAACCCTAATGCTTGCCAAATGAAATGTAAATGTGAAGCACATGGGTGCACATGGCACATGGGTGCACAAATGAGCACATGGGGAGGGGTGTGTCTAGTTTTTATGCTCACCCTCCCCTCCATGGTCTTTCTAGAATGTTCACACAAATATGCTTTCTACACTACTCTAATTACTAAGCACCCCTAATGGGCCTTTATGTAACAATTACAAAGGTCTTCTCTTCCCAAAACCGTAGCTTTGACCCATGTGTATGTGAAGCTAGACGGTCTAGAAGGAATCCTCATCATGGCCTAGACGCTCCTTATGTAGCCGCTCCTCATCATGGCCTAGACGCTCCTCTTCATGGGCTAGACGCTCCTTTTTGAGTCTAGACGCTCCTCATCATAGACTAGACCGTCTAGTCTTGGAGGCTTGGCTTTCATCGTGTGGTGAGCTTGGGCCCTCCTCCATCAGGAGGGGAGCCTTAGAATCTGATGGAAGAGGGCCAAGCACAACCTTCCATGAAAGGCAAGAGCCAAGTCAAGAGCGTCTAGACCCCAAGCCAAGAGCGTCTAGACCCAAGCCAAGCATCTAAGACCAAGTTAGGAGCGTCTAAAGATCAAGCTAGGAGCGTCTAAGATCAAGCTAGGAGCGTCTAAGACCAAGCTAGGAGCATCTAAGATCAAGCTAGGAGCGTCTATGATGTGATTCCACTAGCCATATAGAGAATGATTCTTGACATTCTTAGGAATCACCTTGAGCTGGACATTATTGAGGCACTTTTCTTAGAGTTGGATCATTGTTCTAAGACAAGAACTCACCAAAAACTAGTACCAAATCCCAAACTCATTTGGATGTTCCACATATTGTCAAATTGAACCAACAAAAAGAGGTAAAACTAAAAGGCACCGAATAGAATTGAATAAGAACACATTTGAACCGAACAAAGTGAAATTAAAAAGGCAAGAACAGCAAATAGGTGCTGGAAAAACAGAATAGCCGAACCAAACAACAAGACAACAAGCTAGAACAAAGAATTAACAAAGAAGAAAGGAAGGAGAGAAGAATTGCTCATGAAGATGGAAGGATGATGGATGATCTCGCCACTAGAAGTGTGGAATGCTCCTAGATGAGAGTGATGCCGCCACTTGAGGAATCCATGGATCCATCAAGATAAGACTAGAGAAGAAGGCTCAAAAGCTCTCCAATGATCACTCAAAATTTGAGTAGAGTTTTCTTAGATTAATTCCAATCTGAATTTTACAAAGAGAGCACCTCTATTTATAGCCTAAGGTGTTGAAAATGCAAGCTAAAACAATTCAAATTTCCCTCCTAAAGCAAGCTAAAACTGGCGCCTATTTCAAGCCATGAGGAAGGTGTGACTCCTTCCTTCACTTTGGCACCTCCTATTCTACTTCTACACCTATCTACTAACACACCCCCCCTAAAGCTCCTAACTAAAGACTAAAAGATGCTATAACAATAGAGGTTTCTAAAGTTTCCCTCTAAGCACCTTCAACTAAAGAAATTACAAAAAGAGAAAATAAATGTCCTCTAGTTCCTAAAGCTTTAAACATGCTTCTTGTAAGCCTTTGAGGTGGACTTTGACCTCCATGGGCGTCTTCTATTTGTGCCTCCACCTCCTCTTGATCTTGTTGATTGGCCTCTATGTTCTCTTGATCTTGATCTCCATCACTCTAAGACCAAGCCAAGAGCGTCTAGAACAAGAACACTTGGATCAAGCTATGAATGGGAAAAGGCCTAATAGCACATATTCTGTGAAGGCCCATCAAGTGTAGTTTAGCTTTAAATGAGGTGTAAATAGCATAACCACCTTAGATTGTAAATGAAAGAAGTATTAAACATATCAAAACACAATTTTAACACTTGAAATTGTTTTTCAAAGATATCATAAGTGTTTCAATCAATGAATAGACCTTAGGTTGTAAAAGAAGTATTAAACATATAAAAATACAATTTGAACACATGAAATTGTTTTTCAAGGGTGTATCCTCGGTGGCTGAATCAATTAATAAACCTTAGAACATACGAAAACACAATTTTAACACATGAGATTGTTTTTCAACGATATTCATAAGTGTTTCAATCAATTAATAGACTAAGACTGTAAAAGAAATATTGAACATATCAAAACACAATTTGAACACATGGAATTGGTTTTCAAAGATATCATAAGTGTTTTCAATCAATTAATAGCGAAAAGAAAAGAACAAGTTGCAAACATTTAGTTACGTAATACGCTTGTTTTCAATAGTTAAGATACTTTTAATAAACTATTATTATACAGAACATTCACTTTCTTATAGTTTCCTAGGTTATAAAACCTTAGATTGTAAATGAACGAAGTATTAAACATATCAAAACACAATTGTAACACATGAAATTGTTTTCCAAAGATATATCATAAGTGTTTCAATCAATGAATAAACCTTAGGTTGGAAAAGAAGTATTAAACATATCAAAATACAATTTGAACACATGAAATGGTTTTTCAAGTGTGTATCCTGGGTGTTTGAATCAATTAATAGACCTTAGAACATTCAAAAACACAATTTTAACACATGAGATTGTTTTTCAACGATATTCATAAGTGTTTCAATCAATTAATAGACTAAGATTGTAAAAGAAATATTGAACAATTTGAACACATGGAATTGGTTTTCAAAGATATCATAAGTCTTTTCAATCAATTAATAGCGAAAAGAAAAGAACAAGTTGCAAACATTTAGTTAAGTAATACGCTTGTTTTCAATAGTTAAGATACTTTTAATAAACTATTATTATACAGAACATTCACTTTCTTATAGTTTCCTAGGTTATAAAACCTTAAATTGTAAATGAAAGAAGTATTAAACATATCAAAACACAATTTTAAAACATGAAATTGTTTTCCAAAGATATATCATAAGTGGTTCAATCAATGAATAGACCTTAGGTTGTAAAAGAAGTATTAAACATATCAAAATACAATTTAAACACATGAAATGGTTTTTCAAAGGTGTATCCTGGGTGTTTGAATCAATTAATAGACCTTAGAACATACGAAAACACAATTTTAACACATGAGATTGTTTTTCAACGATATTCATAAGTGTTTCAATCAATTAATAGACTAAGATTGTAAAAGAAATATTGAACATATCAACACACAATTTGAACACATGGAATTGGTTTTCAAAGATATCATAAGTGTTTTCAATCAATTAATAGCGAAAAGAAAAGAACAAGTTGCAAACATTTAGTTAAGTAATACGCTTGTTTTCAATAGTTAAGATACTTTTAATAAACTATTATTATACAGAACATTCACTTTCTTATAGTTTCCTAGGTTATAAAACCTTAAATTGTAAATGAACGAAGTATTAAACATATCAAAACACAATTTTAACACATGAAATTGTTTTCCAAAGATATATCATAAGTGTTTCAATCAATGAATAGACCTTAGGTTGTAAAAGAAGTATTAAACATATCAAAATACAATTTGAACACATGAAATGGTTTTTCAAGGGTGTATCCTGGGTGTTTGAATCAATTAATAGACCTTAGAACATACAAAAACACAATTTTAACACATGAGATTGTTTTTCAACGATATCCATAAGTGTTTCAATCAATTAATAGACTAAGATTGTAAAAGAAATATTGAACAATTTTAACACATGGAATTGGTTTTCAAAGATATCATAGCTAGGTTTGTGCCCCCACATTTTAGGAAAGACCTCATGTTGAGTCTCCAACAGTTTCAACAAGGCACGCTAAATGTGGATGAATATTATAAGGAGCTTGAGACGCTTGTGCTTAAAATTGAATTAGAAGAAAGTGAGGAAGCTATAATTGCTAGGTTTGTGAGTGGTCTTAGGAAGGATATTCAAGACATTTTTGAGTTACAAGAGTATTCATCATTGGGCTCTTTAGTTCATCTTGCAATGAAGGTGGAAGCCCAACTTGCTAAGAAAAACTCTTTTAAAAATGCTTCCAATGATGGATACTACTCCAAGTCTTGGAAAAACAAAACTTCTTTTTCTAAACATCCTTCCAAAGATTCTTCTTTCAAACCCAAGGAATCTAAGCCATCTACTTCTAGACCTAAGTCTCCCGCTAGAACATCTAACACTAAATGCTTTAAATGTATGGGTTATGGTCATATTGCTGCAAATTGTCCTTCCAAACGAAGTATGTACATGCATAAGGGAATTGTAGTTAGTGAGCATGATTCGGATTCTCCAAAGCATTCATTGCATTCTCATGCATCTAGTGAGGAAGAGAGCGAATGTCCACTTGAAGGGGACTTGTTAGTTGTGAGAAGACTTCTTGGACAAGTTTCACAACCTTTTGATGAAAGTCAAAGGGAAAATATTTTCCATACAAGATGTCTTATTCAAAACAACATTTGTTCCTTGATAGTGGATGGGGGTAGTTGTGCAAATGTGGCTAGTACAAAAGTAGTAGATAAGCTTGGATTGCCTACTATCTCTCATACAAAGCCCTACAAATTACAATGGCTTAGTGAAGTAGGAGAAATAATTGTTAATAAACAAGTCCTCATCCATTTCTCCATTGGAAAATACAAAGATGAGGTATTATGTGATGTTGTGCCCATGGAAGCCACTCATGTTCTTTTGGGAAGGCCTTAGCAATTTGATAGAAAAGTTTTACATGATGGCTTTACCAACAAACTATCTTTTGAATTCCATGGTCACAAGGTTACTTTAAAATCTCTCTCTCCAAGAGAAGTCCATGAGGACCAAGTTATCATAAAGAAAAAGAGGGAGAGTGAAAAAAAAAAAAAGATAAAAAAGATAAGAGTTCTAAGCCTACACTCCTTGTGTCTAGGCGTGACATTGAAAGGGAAATAGTGGCTCATCATCCTCTTTTCTTAGCCATCCCTAGAACTCTTAGAGTAGAATCACTTGTTGATAGTCCTCATTGCTTGGAAAATTTGGTAGAAGAGTTCCAAGATGTGTTTCAAGATCCTCCAAATGGACTTCCACCTTTGAGAGGGATTGAGCACCAAATTGATTTGATACCGGGCTCTTCTTTACCAAACCGTCCAGCATATAGGACCAATCCAAGTGAAACCAAGGAAATTCGCCAACAAGTTGAGGCTTTGATTGAGAAAGGGTGGGTGCAAGATAGCATGAGTCCTTGTGCTATGCCTATCATCTTAGTGCCAAAAAAGGATGGCACATGGCGAATGTGTTCGGATTGTAGGGCCATAAATAACATAACCATTAAGTATAGGCATTCCATACCTAAACTAGATGATTTGTTGGATGAATTACATGGTTCTAAAATCTTTTCAAAGATTGATCTTAAAAGCGGCTACAATCAAATCCGTATCAAACCGGGTGATGAATGGAAGACGGCTTTTAAGACCAACTTTGGTTTATATGAGTGGTTAGTTATGCCTTTTGGTTTAACTAATGCACCAAGTACCTTCATGCGCCTCATGCATCATGTTCTTAGACCTTTCATTGGTAAGTTTATTGTGGTTTATTTTGATGACATTCTCATTTATAGCTTATCTTTGAATGACCATAGGTTGCATGTTAGGCAAGTTTTAGAAACCCTTAGGAAGGAACATTTGTATGCTAACCTTGCTAAATGTATGTTTTCTCTTGATCATATAGAATTCCTAGGGTTTGTTGTGAGTTGTAAAGGGGTCCATGTGGACAAAACAAAGGTGGTGGCCATTCAAAATTGGCCTACACCAAAATCTTTGAATGAAGTCCGAAGTTTTCATGGACTTGCTTCTTTCTATAGAAGATTTGTCCCAAACTTTGGTACCATTGCCGCAGCACTCGATGACATAGTGAAAAAGGATATTGTCTTTCATTGGGGAGAAGCACAACAAAATGCTTTTGATACTTTGAAAGAAAAATTGACTAATGCTCCCATCTTGGCCCTTCCTAATTTCACTAAGACATTTGAGATTGAGTGTGATGCTTCAAGTATAGGTATTGGGGCTGTTCTCCTTCAAAAGGGCCACCCCATAGCCTATTTTAGTCAGAAATTGAAGGGAAGTCATCTCAACCATTCCACCTATGATAAGGAATTATATGCACTTGTTAGGGCTTTGTTTACTTGGCAACACTATCTTTTTCCCAAAGAGTTTGTGATACATAGTGATCATGAATCTCTTAAATATTTGAAAAGCCAAAACAAACTTAACAAGAGGCATGCTAAGTGGGTGGAATTCATTGAGCAATTTCCTTATGTGATCAAACACAAGCAAGACAAAATAAATATTGTGGCGGATGCTCTTTCTAGAAGATACACCTTGCTAAATCTTTTAACCTCTCAATATCTTGGTTTTGATCACATTAAGGAACTCTATCATGATGACCTTGATTTTTCTCTCATCTATCAAGAGTGTCTTAAGGGAGGACACAAAGATTTTTTTATTCAAGATGGCTTTCTTTTTAAAGGAAAACGTCTTTGATGTGATTCCAATAGCCACATAGAACAAGATTCTTGACATTTTTAGGAATCACCTTGAGCTGGAAAATATAGAGGCACTTTCTTAGAAGTTGGATCATGGTTCTAAGTCAAGAACTCACCAATAACAAGTACCAAATCCCAAACTCATTTGGATGAACCAAATATTGTCAAATTGAATCAACAAAGGAATTATAAAAAGAGAAGACCGAACAGAATTAAACCACAATCAATTGTACCGAACAGAATTCAGAAACAAAAACAGAATATAGGTGCTGGAAATTGAAAGAACCGAAACTAAAAAACAACTCAAAACACAAGGCAACATGAACAATTGAAGAAGAAGAAAGGAAGGAGAAGAGAATGCCCATGAAGATGGAAGAATGGTTGGATGATCACGCCACTAGAAGTATGGATGCTCCTAGATGAGTGTGCAAGCCGCCACTTGAGGAAACCATGGTCCTTCAAGATAAGACTAGAGTAGAAGCTCAAAAGCTCTCCAAATGCTCACTCCAATTTTGAGTATAGTTTCTTTAGATAAATTCAAATCTGAAAAATACAAAGAGAGCACCTCTATTTATAGCCTAAGGTGCTGAAATATAAGCTACACAAATTCAAAAAACTCCCTCCCAAAAAGCTTCTAGAATTTGCGCCTAAAACAAAGCATGAGGAAGGTGTGACCTCTTCCTTCACTTTGGCACCTCCTTTTCTACTCCTACACCTATCTACTAATACACCCCCCCCTAAGACTCCTAACTAAAGACTAAAAGATGCTTTAACAATAGAGGTTTCTAATGTTTCCCTCTAAGCACCTTCAATAATATTCTTTATTATTTAATACTTGGCCTTGCCCTTCATGAGATGAACTTGGGCTTTTTGGGCTTTGGCCTTCTTGGGCTTGGGCTTGGGCTTTGGGCCTCATCTTTTGCAAAGAATAATAAGAAGAACTTTAAATGTGAGGGCGAATGATCTTGTCCTTCATTATTAAAAGCCTTCTTTATTTGATTCGCATCATACTCCCCGAGTTGGAGAGAATTCGCCCACGAATTCTGAATCCCTGCATATAACAAAGTCAGTTTACTTTTACAATCAAAAGTGTAAGAAAAAGGAATACATGACTTAGCGGATGGAACCAAAGGGATTGCAGAAAAGGAGGTCCTATAAATCGACCAAGTTGGAAAAATTTGTTTGGGAATGATGATGTTTTTTGGAAAAAGACCTCTTAAATGGTGAAACCCATTAGGAGGTATGAAAAAATCATCCCTAACATATTTTAACCAAGTTGGTGTTGAAATAGGAACCTTGGGTAATGAAAAAGATAAAGAAGAAGAAGACCTTGGAGGGTCCATTTGAGGCATAGCACGAGTCAACATGATGGATTTAGAGGAGAAAATGGTGTGACTCGGTGTAGTACTTACTTCTTTTTCTTTCTCATTTTCTCTTTTAGTTTTCATTTTTATTTGGTCCTCATGAACCTCTTTGGGAGAGAGGGGTTTTAATATAACCTTGCGCCCTAGGAAGGAAAAAGACATTGTATTGGATAGGCCATCATGTAAAACATGTCTATCATATTGCCAAGGCCTTCCTAAAAGAAGATGAGATGCTTCCATGGGCACAACATCACATAAAACCTCATCTTTATACTTTCCTATTGCAAAGTTAATGAGGACTTGTTTATTCACCATGATTTCACCTACTTCACTAAGCCATTGTAATTTGTAGGGCTTGGTATGAGAGATAGTGGGTAAGGCTAACTTCTCCACAACTCTTGTACTAGCCACATTAGTGCAACTTCCCCCATCAATAATCAAGGAACATAACTTGTTGTTGATAAGACATCGGGTGTGAAAAATATTTTCTCTTTGAGTATCATTCAAAGATTTTGGAATTGTGCCCAACATACGTCTTACCATCAATAAGTCACCTTCACAAGGACTTTCACTCTCATTTTCACTTGATGGTCTAGAAGGTGAAGAATGCCTAAGTGAATTGGAATCATGCTCACTAACTACAATGCCTTCATGCATGTACATACTTCGTTTAGAAGGGCAATTAGCAGCAATGTGACCATATCCCAAACATTTAAAACACTTTTGACTAGACGATTTAATTGGGGATTTAGGCCTAGAAGTAGATGGCGTAGGATCCTTGGGTTTGAAAGAAGAATCTTTGGAAGGATGTTTAGAAAAAGAATTTTTGTTTCTCCAAGACTTGGAGTAGTATCCATCATTGGAAGCATTTTTGAAAGAGTTTTTCTTAGCAAGTTGGGCTTCCACCTTCATTGCAAGATGAACTAAAGAGCCCAATGATGAATACTCTTGTAACTCAACAATGTCTTGAATATCCTTCCTAAGACCACTCACAAACCTAGCAACCATGGCTTCTTCACTTTCTTCTAATTCAATTTTAAGCACAAGCGTCTCAAGCTCCTTATAATATTCATCCACATTTAGCGTGCCTTGTTGAAACCGTTGGAGTCTCAACATGAGGTCTTTCCTAAAATGTGGGGGCACAAACCTAGCGCGCATATGATCCTTTAAAGAGTTCCAAGAGTCCACGGGAGGACCCTTGTGATAGATAATGTCCTTTACAATCCCATGCCACCATTTCATGGCATAATCACTAAACTCTAGGGTGGCTAGCTTGAGCTTATGCTCATCTTGGATCTCATGGATCTCAAAAATTTGTTCACACTTAGCCTCCCAATCTAAATACACATTTGGATCACTAGAACCATTAAAACAAGGTAGTTTGACCGAAGGAAGCTTGGACTTTGCATCATGGTAGAAGCCATTGCCGTAGTGAATTCTTTCCCCTTGGTGATGATGTCTTTGTCCATGGACTTGGGGTGGAGGTCTCCTTCTCCTATGCTCATCTTCACGGCCAACATCATTTGAAGAAGCTCTTGAAGATGGTCTATGAGAATGATGTCCATCATGGATAGAAGGAGATGGTCTAGTTTGTTGGACCTCCATCTTTTGCAATTTCTCCTCCAACCTTCTAATTGTTCTTTGAGCTTCATGTAATTCACCAAGAATTGAAGCTTTGGAAGGAGAATTTTGCTTGTAGGATGCATCACTTGAAGATCCAGCCATTTGTAATTAAAAAAAAAAAAAAAAAAAAACAGCAAACACACAAAACAGCAAACAAGTTAAAAATTAGCAAAAACAGTGAGCGTTGCAATTGAAACTGCCGAAGTGAATTTAAGGCTGAAAAAGATATCACTCTCAAAGAAATAATGTTCTTGCTCCAATCTGATCTTGAGGCCTTGGAATCCTCAAATGAAATATGTCAAAGCAAGCACACCAATCTTAAGAGCAAACCACCACAAAACCAAAGAAACAATAAAGACAAACAAGAAAAGGTATAAGCAAGGAAAGGTAATTGCAAAAGGAATACTATATGTAAGACAAACTCAAAGAGTAAGAATGAAAGACAATCAAGAAAATAAAGAACTCAATGAGAAAAGTAGGCACACAAAAGAATACCTAAGGAAAAGCACTAGAGTAGATGAAGAAAACAAAAAATTTAGCTACTGGAAAATTTTTTTTATGCAAACTGTGTTTGATATTCACTGATTTAACTGGAACGTTGTAGAGCGAACTGGATTATGAAATTTATACCACAGAAACTTCAAGATGTTAACTCAAAAATGGCACTGGAATCAATTAAAAACAGTAAGCCAATTGAGAGAAATAAATTTTTTAAAATCACTGCCAGATTACCGTATTTTTTTCGGCAGGAATGTACACTTTTTTTATTTTATTTATCATTTTTTTGTGTACTTCATATTTTTGAATGATTCTTTTTTCTATTCTTTTCTAACACTTTGAATATCTCAAATCCAGAATTTCAGAATTTTACAGTACGTAAATCAGTTGCAATAAGGAAAAACAGTAAGCACTCTTTTCAGAAACAGAGGAATCCTAATAAGAATAAAAAACAGAATGATGAACTAGCAAAGACATAATAGAAAATGATGTATTGGAACTTGTATAGGTCTAGAATACAAGTATGAACTCAATTCTAAAAAGAAAATGCACAAAGGATCAACATCAATTCAGAAAATTATGACACCAAAGCAAGAAACAATCAAAACAATAAAAGTACTACTAGAAGTAATGACATATATGGAATAACATGACTAAGACAAAACTTGACAAGATTACAAAATTAAAAGACACAACACAAATTGTAACAAGTGAAAGGAAGCTTAAGGTAAACTCTAGGAAGGATAATGCCATTCCAAAAGAGCAACCATACTCATAAGAATTATGAGTGCCATAAACCTTTCCACAAACACTTGGAGCAAAAGAAAAACAGCAAGAATACTCAAATAAAATTCTAAAACAGAAACTTAAATTGCAAGAAAATAAAAAGAGCTCTTGAAACAAAGTGCACACAACTCAACAATTAAACAAGAAGAACCTAAGACTCATGATACCACATGATGTGATTCCAATAGCCACATAGAACAAGATTCTTGACATTTTTAGGAATCACCTTGAGCTGGAAAATATAGAGGCACTTTCTTAGAAGTTGGATCATGGTTCTAAGTCAAGAACTCACCAATAACAAGTACCAAATCCCAAACTCATTTGGATGAACCAAATATTGTCAAATTGAATCAACAAAGGAATTATAAAAAGAGAAGACCGAACAGAATTAAACCACAATCAATTGTACCGAACAGAATTCAGAAACAAAAACAGAATATAGGTGCTGGAAATTGAAAGAACCGAAACTAAAAAACAACTCAAAACACAAGGCAACATGAACAATTGAAGAAGAAGAAAGGAAGGAGAAGAGAATGCTCATGAAGATGGAAGAATGGTTGGATGATCACGCCACTAGAAGTATGGATGCTCCTAGATGAGTGTGCAAGCCGCCACTTGAGGAAACCATGGTCCTTCAAGATAAGACTAGAGTAGAAGCTCAAAAGCTCTCCAAATGCTCACTCCAATTTTGAGTATAGTTTCTTTAGATAAATTCAAATCTGAAAAATACAAAGAGAGCACCTCTATTTATAGCCTAAGGTGCTGAAATATAAGCTACACAAATTCAAAAAAACTCCCTCCCAAAAAGCTTCTAGAATTTGCGCCTAAAACAAAGCATGAGGAAGGTGTGACCTCTTCCTTCACTTTGGCACCTCCTTTTCTACTCCTACACCTATCTACTAATACACCCCCCCCTAAGACTCCTAACTAAAGACTAAAAGATGCTTTAACAATAGAGGTTTCTAATGTTTCCCTCTAAGCACCTTCAACAATATTCTTTATTATTTAATACTTGGCCTTGCCCTTCATGAGATGAACTTGGGCTTTTTGGGCTTTGGCCTTCTTGGGCTTGGGCTTGGGCTTTGGGCCTCATCTTTTGCAAAGAATAATAAGAAGAACTTTAAATGTGAGGGCGAATGATCTTGTCCTTCATTATTAAAAGCCTTCTTTATTTGATTCGCATCAGTCTTTGTGTTCCCCAATGCTCTATTATATTATCTCTTGTTAGAGAAGCTCATGAGGGGGGTTTAATGGGACATTTTGGGGTTGCTAAAACTTTGGATGTGTTGCATGAACATTTCTTTTGGCCTCATATGCATAAGCATGTTCATAGTTTGTGTGATAAATGCATAGCTTGCCGCAAAGCTAATTCTAAGATGCATCCCCATGGGGAAGAGGCCCAAGCACAAGCCCACATGCAAGCCCACCAAAGGGTAGATTTGGGCCAACCATAGAGTTATGGCCAAGAGGATCCAAGAAGACGTTCTTTTACATGTTCAAATGCCATAAACTCTAGTGTAGAGTAGACTTTAATTTCTTGTCAAAATTAGCATAGGAACTTTATTTGTAATTTTCTTAGAATTAATTTTGGCACCTAAAACACCAACCTAGGTAAACTTAGAGTTTCTAAAAAAACCTCTAAATTTACCAAGGCCGGTCTAGAAAGCCCATGGAGGGGGTGAGCATAAAAACTAGACACACCCCTCCCCATGTGCTCATTTGTGCACCCATGTGCCATGTGCACCCATGTGCTTCACATTTACATTTCATTTGGCTAGCATTAGGGTTGCATTATGGTCCTCCTTAGCCTATAAAAGGAGGAGCCTACACCTTGTATTTTCAAGTTTAATTGAGTAATGTTATGCTGCCATTTTTGTGCACTAGCTTTACTTCTCCTAGAAATCTAGGCTATAAACTTCAATCCTTTCACCTTTCTCCCTTGAGCTGGCCGAACCACTCAAACACCACACTCCTCATGCACCTTCAAAGCCAACACAACTCCTAGGAGGGCTTTGTTTCACTCACCCATTGCTTCCGCATCACTTATTACTACTTTGATTCGAGAAGAACACATGAAAATGCCATCATTTGGTATCAGAGCTTTGGTTCTTCAAGATGAGTAGCTCCTTGTCTTTTAAATTTTAGTTCTTCTTTATTTCATATTGTCATTTACTTTCCTTACTTGTCTTGCTGTTTTTTACTTTTTAATTTGTTCTTGGTGTGCTTTGTGGAAGATCCAACCGAAGCACTCTTGTTCATTTGATCTTGAACAAGTTCTTGTGCAATTTGTGATAGGATTCCATACACCTTTGTGTTGCTATTTTCTTTTAGGCTTTGAGTCTTTATTGCTTTCATTATTTTGGTTCATATTATGCTTTGAGTCTTTAATTTTCTGAATCTATACATGTTTTGTCAAGTCATGTTCATCCATATTGTCAACAATTCATAGTAGTCCTTCTATTTGGCTTAATTGTTTCTTGATTTTGGGTCTCTTTATTTGCTTGAATCTGCTGTTCTTTGATCCTTTGGTGCCTTTTTATTTTTAGTTTGAGTTCATAATTGTGTCTTAGTTCTTACACAATTTCCGTTCTTACAATTCCATTGTGTTAAATTTTGGTTATCTTGTTGTTTTTTCCAGTTTTCCAGGATTCCCCTGTTTACACCTTCTCTGTTTTGGCTGTTTTAACCCAGAAAAATATTTCCACCCATAGGAAAATTCTGATTTTTCTGGAAAATGCAAGTTTAAAGTGTTATAGAAAAGACAAAAAAAGAATTAGGTCAAAAGAAGCAACAGAAAAAAAATGATAAATCTTACAAAATCAGAGTGCAAATCTTGAGCGCTCCAGCTGGCCTAACCGAACACCAATTTTGAAAAATTTATTAAAAAAAAATGGTGCATCCGTTTTGAGTGAATCCAAAGCCAGATTTTAGATAAGATCCTGAATATCTTGCATAACAAATTTCAGAGCCATATTCCAAAAATACATATCAGCATAAATCGGGGAACAAACACGTTTTCTGGCCCACAACATTTTCCAGTGGTGCTGTTTTTTTTTTATTTGGTCATCTAATCTAGTGCTTTTCTTTAGGAATTCTTTTGGTGTGCCAACCTTTTATTGAGTACCTTTAATTGTTTGCTTTAATTTCTTGAATCTCTTTCTAAGTTGTCATATTATAAATCCTTTTGGTGGTACTGTTTTCTTTCAATTAAATTTGTTTCTTGCTTTTGTTCCTTGACCTCTAATTTGGGTGCTGGAATTTAATTCTTCTTTGGTGCTTATGTGAATGGGAACTTGATTTGGTTAAGGTTTAGCCCTTTGCTAGGTGCTGGAAATTGGAGGATTAAAGGCCATCATTCTAAGGAGAAGACAAGGCCAAAGCCGAAACAAGCATTCTTGAGAAAACACTACAAACACTTGGAAGATCAACAAGCAAAGACAACAAGGAAGTGCACTAACCAAAAGAGGATCAACAAAGGGAGTTCTCTTATTTCCTTTGCAACTTGGTTTATTGTTAATTACCTTGTTAATTACGTTTAGACGGTGAGTGTGTCTTCAAGGGCTCAAAGTGTCCAGGAAGCCTCACCTAGGGCCGAATAGTATAGCATTCTTGATTAGTAATTGTTACTTGTTTGTAATTGCCTTTTCTTTTGCTTTCATAGCTACGCTTTGCATGTTTGATTTTGTTTAATTTGTGTGCTAAACCGACTAGCTTTGTTGATTAGTAGCTTGCATTGTTTTCTTTCATTGAAAATTTGATTTCTCAACTTAATTGTGTTCTAAGTGGTTTACTAAGAGAAAGTTTTGTGTGAAGACATTGAGGGATAGTTTTTGGCTAAGGCAAAGGCTTGGTATTTAAGTAGTCCTTTGTGACTCACCTCCCTTACCTGGAAAACTACCTTCTTTGACTTTCCTAAATTTCCTTAAGGTAAAACACTTATATACACAAAAACTTTAGCCATGTCTTCTTCTTCTCATTCTACAAAGTCTATTGGAAGTGAATTAAAATCTTTAAAAACTCTTTTGAAAGAAGTTTCACAAACTGTGCAATCAATTGCATATAGACAATTGGAGAGTGAGACTAAACTTAATGTTTTGACTAAAGCAAAGGATGAGAAGTCTCACATTCTAAAAAAATTACCTTCTCATGCATATATCTTTAAAGATCATGATTCTTTTGGGGAGGGAAGCATTAGAGTAAATGATTATTATCAAGCACCCCCTAGAAGACATAGAAGAGATAGAAAAGAACAAGAAAACCCAAGAGGGGTTAGGGTAGACCAACCCCATTTCCATGGAAAAGAAAATATAGAAGCATGCGTAGATTGGGAAATGAGGGTAGAAAAATTGTTTGCTTCCCATAAAGAAAGAAAGGAAAGAAAAACACAAAAGAAGAGAGGGGAAGTCGAAAGGGAAGCTAAAGAAAAAGAAGAAAAAGAAAAGCATGAGAAGACCCTTGAAGAACAAAAGGCGTGGGAGAAGAGTGTTCCTTCCCACAAGGTCATTCAACAAGACCAAAGATTTAAAAATACCTTTGAAAATATGTGTCTTGTTGAACAACCTCAAAGCCTTACCTTTTGTAAAGGAACACTTGCAAGCCTAAGTGAAAAAGAAGAGTCTTTAAAAGAAGCTTGCATAGATAAAAATGAAATAGATTATTTCTCATATGTGCTAGGATATCACCAAGTGAATGTCAAGTTTTTTATAAGCATCTACAAAAACAATTTTTTATGTGAAGTAGTGCCTAAAGAAACTTGTCATGTCTTATTGAGACAACCATTGCAAAGTGTACAAATCCTTATAAACAATGGTTGTCACAACGAGACTATCCTTACACATAAGAGAAAAAGTCTTCATGAAGGAGAACTCATGGGACAAATTAGAGTTGATAAAACTCTAGAGCTTTTAAAAGGAAAACTTTTGTCCCCCATGAGAAAAGAAGTTCAAAGACATTACCTTAGGTACAATTCTTGTTTTCAAACTACGCCCAAGGGAATGTCTCATAAATTCTGTACTCCTTCACCTTTTGCAAATGATCCTTGGGAAGATATAAATTTCATATTAAAACTCCCTAGGACAACAAAAGGTTGTGATTCAATCTTCATGGTTATGGATAAACTCTTCTCTAGAGAAGTGATACATCTTCATGGTTTATCTTCAAGCATAGTGTTGAATAGAGTTCCAAATTACGCAAACCATGATTTGAGGATTTCCTTTGGAAAACTTGCAACTAAATTGCACACTTTAAATTCTTATCATCCTCAAACGCATGGTCAAAATATATTTGAAAATCTAGCTCTTTCTACTATGCCTAGAATAATCATGAAGTGTACACACAACTCTAGAGGTGAGCAAACATACCATAAAGTAGTTCACAAAACTACTTATATTTCTACTTTTAAAGTTATGTGTGGGTTCAATCATCTTTCTCCTTTTAAGTTGTTACCATCTTCTATAGGATTTATGCCTAAAGAGAAAGTAACCACAAATGAACATTTTAAAATACATAAGATGATTAGAGACCACACACAACCATTAAAAGAGAAACTTTGTCCAAGGTTGCCAAAACCAAAAGAAAAACAAAAATGGCAACCTAGTAAAATTAATTTGCAAACTAACACCTATGCCTTATTTGATTATTTCTATAGGTGGACGTTTGATCCAGGAGGACAAGCTTTGGCGAAGCAAAAGGTTGCTATCCGAGATCAAGTCTGTAGATCTGAGGATAGATCTTCTCAAGAAGGAGGAGATGATGGACACCATCCAGCCACATCCATTCCCCTAGCCATGAAGAAGAAGAAGCAATGGATTTGAGGACAAATCCTTTTCAAGAGGGAGGGGATGATGGAAGAGGCCCAAGCACAAGCCCACATGCAAGCCCACCAAAGGGTAGATTTGGGCCAACCATAGAGTTATGGCCAAGAGGATCCAAGAAGACGTTCTTTTACATGTTCAAATGCCATAAACTCTAGTGTAGAGTAGACTTTAATTTCTTGTCAAAATTAGCATAGGAACTTTATTTGTAATTTTCTTAGAATTAATTTTGGCACCTAAAACACCAACCTAGGTAAACTTAGAGTTTCTAAAAAAACCTCTAAATTTACCAAGGCCGGTCTAGAAAGCCCATGGAGGGGGTGAGCATAAAAACTAGACACACCCCTCCCCATGTGCTCATTTGTGCACCCATGTGCCATGTGCACCCATGTGCTTCACATTTACATTTCATTTGGCTAGCATTAGGGTTGCATTATGGTCCTCCTTAGCCTATAAAAGGAGGAGCCTACACCTTGTATTTTCAAGTTTAATTGAGTAATGTTATGCTGCCATTTTTGTGCACTAGCTTTACTTCTCCTAGAAATCTAGGCTATAAACTTCAATCCTTTCACCTTTCTCCCTTGAGCTGGCCGAACCACTCAAACACCACACTCCTCATGCACCTTCAAAGCCAACACAACTCCTAGGAGGGCTTTGTTTCACTCACCCATTGCTTCCGCATCACTTATTACTACTTTGATTCGAGAAGAACACATGAAAATGCCATCAGGGCAAACTTGGGACTAAGCTTTTATTTTCTACCACTTGCCACCCACAAACTGATGGTCAAACCGAGGTGGTGAATAGAACTTTAGGACAACTATTGAGATGTTTTATTTCGGGGAATCCTAGAGTGTGGGAGAATTTACTACCCCACGTTGAGTTTGCATATAATCGTGTAGTAAATTCTACCACCTCCCATTCTCCTTTTGAGGTGGTCTATGGGTTTAATCCCCTAACACCTCTTGATCTTCTTCCTATTCCCCTTCTTGGAGATGTCTTGTGCAAAGATGGAGATGAAAAAGCTTCTTTTGTGAAAACTTTGCATAAAGACATCAAGAAGAGAATTGAGAAGAAGGTTGGCAAGTATGTTGAACTTGCCAATAAAAGGAGAAAAGCATTGTTGTTTGATGAGGGCGATTGGGTTTGGCTTCACTTGAGGAAGGATCGTTTTCCTACTCAAAGGAAGTCCAAACTAATGTCTCGAGGGGATGGACCTTTCCAAGTCCTCAAGAGGATTAATGAAAATGCTTATGAGTTAGATATGCCTGCTACATTCTTAGGTAGTCATACTTTTAATGTCAGCGATCTAACTCCTTTTTCTGTAGGTCTCCAGAATTCGTGGTCGAATTCTCTCCAACTCGGGGAGTATGATGGAGATCAAGCTCAAGAGGACATGGAGGCCAATCAACAAGATCAAGAAGAGGTAGAGGCACAAATGGAGGACGCCCATGGAGGTCAAAGCCCACCTCAAAGGCTTACAAGAAGCATGTTCAAAGCTTTAGGAGCTAGAGGACATTTATTTTCTCTTTTTGTAATTTCTTTAGTTGAAGGTGCTTAGAGGGAAACATTAGAAACCTCTTTTGTTAAAGCATCTTTTAGTCTTTAGTTATGTACCGTCCCGTACCCGGGCGTTGACTAAGTCAAGGTCAAAGTCAACACCAGGGGTCAAAGTCAACACAAGGCGTTGCCTAGGTGAAGAGACGCTAAGTGCCAGCGTCGTCAAGAAGAGGCGTCGCCTAGGTGAAGGTGTCACCCAACCAGGGCGTCGCCAGATCAAACATTACCAAAGCAAGGCAATCACAGTGTGGTTCCCCGATACCCATGGGTAGGAAAGACCATGGAGGGAGCGACGCCGTGGGAAGGCCTCAGGTCCCGATAACCCGGGGCAGTGATAAAGAGAAGGAAAAGGTGGCTTCAAGGCCATAGTGATAGCACCAGTGTAGGGCAGCCTGACTCGTGAAGTACCCCTGCCGCCCCAGAGACGCCTTTGGGACAGATACGACTCAAGAGGAAGGTCACGCCCAGGGTAGCCGGGTGCAGGGTACGAGAGGAAGGCATATAAGCTCTCAAAGTAAGTGACTAGATGATTGGGGGCATGAGTTGGCACCCAAAAAGTCACCCCTTGCGCAGTAGCACTCCCAGGCAGGAGGACTCTCACGTAGAAACGTCCCCAGCTGGGCAAAAACGCCCCCAGATGGGGTCATGGTGTCGTGAGGTCCTCCACGTGTACGACAGCCAGGTCAGAATAGAAACACCCTTTAGTCAGGTGCCAGGTAATTAAGTCATTCAATACAGTTTCCGTTTCGAGCGTTTAGGTACTATAATGGCTCCCAAGCATTTCAACGTCTTAAATGCGCTACGTTTTCTAATTAAACGCTTTAATGAGCACGTTACGTTTGTGATTAAAAGCGCTTTAAGGCGCTTTAAATGCTTGGGTAGTTTAAATAGCGCGGAGAATGTTGGGAACGGGGTTGGACGTTTTGGAAAATTTTCCAGAGACACTCTAATTGCTTGCTCGAGCCTTGAGGTTACGCACAAGGGACTAGGAGGAGACGGTTTGCCAAAACAAGAATATACACACAATACAAAGTTCTTTTTACCACCTTCAGAGTGCCATACGCAGTGCTCAGATACGGAGGTGCCCAGTTTTGGTGTTTCTTGCTGGCTGACTTGAGCGTCAGAGTGCAAACGGCCACTAAGGCGCCCTTTTGTCCTCTTTTTGCAGGAATCCACAGGTAACCCGTGGGAAGGAGTCCCTAGCTGACGGCTGAGGTCGCGCACGAAGACGCCTCGCTCAACCGGACGGAACAAGTTAGGAGCCTTAGGGGGTGTGTGTTAGTAGATAGGTGTAGAAGTAGAATAGGAGGTGCCAAAGTGAAGGAAGGAGTCACACCTTCCTCATGCTTGGGTTTTGGCGCCGATTCTAGATGTCTCTTAGGAGGGAATTTTTGAATTTGTGTTGCTTGCATTTCAGCACCTTAGGCTATAAATAGAGGTGCTCTCCTTGTAAAAATTCAGATTGGAATTTATCTAAAGAAACTATACTCAAAATTGGAGTGAGCATTTGAGAGCTTTTGAGCCTTCTTCTCTAGTCTTATCTTGAAGGATCCATGGTGTCCTCAAGTGGCGGCAACACTCTCATCTAGGAGCAACCACACTTCTAGTGGCGAGGACATTTATTTTCTCTTTTTGTAATTTCTTTAGTTGAAGGTGCTTAGAGGGAAACATTAGAAACCTCTTTTGTTATAGCATCTTTTAGGCTTTAGTTAGGAGCTTTAGGAGGGGGGGTGTATTAGTAGATAGGTGTAGGAGTAGAATAGGAGGTGCCAAAGTGAATGCTTTGCAAATAGGCGCCGGGTCTAGAATGTTTTAGGAGGGAATTTTGAAATTGTTTAGCTTGCATTTTCAGCACCTTAGGCTATAAATAGAGGTGCTCTCTTTGTAAAATTCAGATTGGAATTAATCTAAGAAAACTCTACTCAAATTTTGAGTGAACTTTGGAGAGCTTTGAGCCTTCTTCTCTAGTCTTATCTTGATGGATCAATGGAGTCCTCAAGTGGCGGCATCACTCTCATCTAGGAGCATTCCACACTTCTAGTGGCGAGATCATCCATCCTCCTTCCATCTTCATGAGCATTCTCTTCTCCTTCCTTCCTTCTCTTTCAATTATTCATATTGTCTTGTGTTCTTGAGTTGTTTGGTTCGCTTTTTCTGTTTTTCCAGCACCTATGTTCTGTTCTTGTCTTTTAATTTCACTTTTGTTCGGTCCTTTTAATTTTACCTCTCTTTGTTGATTCAATTTGACAATATGTGGAGCATCCAAATGAGTATGGGATTTGGTACTAGTTTTTGGTGAGTTCTTGTCTTAGAACAATGATCCAACTCTAAGAAAAGTGCCTCTATAATGTCCAGCTCAAGGTGATTCCTAAGAATGTCAAGAATCATTCTCTATATGGCTAGTGGAATCACATCACAAGGGTCCGTAGATCTAATGAGGGGTATGGTGGAAAAAGCCAGGGGAGAGTACCTAGTGCAGGTCCAAGAGACCATCAAGACTGAGATCTTTATGGGGCAAGCCGTCAACTCTCTGGACTGCGAGGTGGTGCAACTGCGGAGCAAGGTGATCCACCTGGAGGCCGAGACCTCCTCCCTACGCCAACTGAACTCACAACTAGTGGGGGAGCTCGAGTCTACCAGGGAGACGGCCGTTACTGGGGAGAAGAAGCTTGAGGAGGTGGTGAGCAAGCTGTCTGAGGCAAATGGCCAATTGGAAGAAGCTGCCTCTTCCATTGTTGCCCTTACCACCGAGAAGAATGCTGCGGAGGCCTCAAAGCAAAAATTAGAAGCTGAGAATGCCGACCTTATGAGCGTGGGTGCTGAAGCCCTTGCTGACGGATTCGAGCTGGCGCTCGAGCAGATCCAATGCGTTCTCCGGATTTGGACCTCTCACAGTTCAGCATTTATCATGAGGTGGTGGATGGAAAGCTCATTCCTCCTCCTTGAGCTCTTTTTCTTTTTTGTAAATTTATACTTCTGCACAACTTTTTGTACTTGGAATTTGTATAAAACTGGGTGTGAATACATACTCGTTTCAGCTATAAGCTTCTTCTCTTGTACTTTCTTGAGCTTCATCTTTCTTTATGCACACGACTAACTGTTAGCTAGCTTAGGTTTAGCGCGATCTTGTACTCTTTGATCTTGGCCTCTACTTGATCACGACTAGCTACTCCCTTAGCTTTGTATTTAACAGTTCTTATGCATAGCTTTGTACTGGATGACTGACTAGGCGTAGTCTGTCTGCCTTAGCTTGTTGTGTAAGAATTTGTTTGGAAAAGTTTCCTCCGACAAGGCAAGACTGATCAGTCATCGTTCTTCAAGCAGCGTACCCACCAACAACTCATCAGTCATCGTTCTTCGGGCAGCGTACCCACCGACAACTCATCACTCATCGTTCTTCGTACTTCACTTTGCTCATCAGGACATCGATCGTCAGAGGTGATACCTTGTTTGGCGAAACTTGCTCAACTGCGTGAACTCAGCAATACTTGAACTTGACCCTCCATGTACCGCTTTTAACTCGAGCAAATTGTTTAACCTTATAACAAACTTGGCAAACTGTTAACTCAAAGTAAACTTGAGCAACTATCAACTCTTCGGCGATGACGTTCAATAAAACTTGTGAACTTAAGGCAACAAATCTTAACATAAAATCACTTACTAGGCAGCAGGTTCTGACTCAAACTAGTATTAAAATACAGTTTACCTGATCTGCCAAGTGAAATCCCCCCTACTTCTGTCATCGCCCGGAACTCTTCTGATCTGGTACTCGCCACACAACCCCTTCACTGTCTCAACTTTCACGCCATAAGGTTCTGGCGATGTTACCTTTCTTCTTTTCATGACCTGATCATTGTTTCCTCATCTGGGGGTAGAGGCGCCTTTCGGATCCTTCTCTACCTCCCTGAGTTTCAGAACAATGATCTGGTCTTACTGGGTCAATATCGATGTTTCACTTAAAGGGGGAAAGGCATTTTCCTTCCCTTCCCACCACTTAAGGTCACAAACACCCCTGACTTTTCAGCTCATCCTGCCTGAACTCACTCGGTGAGAAGGACTTTATCTGGTGCCTCAACTTGCCCAGGGTGTACATCTCCACCCCCCTGGATGCACTGAGGACTTTTAATCTTGCCTCTATCTGCTGGTGCAGAGAGGTCCTTTAATCTGTTCTCGCCTGCACTCGCACAAAGTCGAGGAGGACTTTATCTCTTTCTCGCCTCAAGACGCGCGAGGGCGTTGAGGTCTTTAATTATTGTTGGTGCCTCCGATCGCCGAAAGACGACGAGGTCTTTAAAACTTTTAACTAATGCCGCCGATCGCCGAAAACGATGGGGACTTTAAAACTTTTAACTGAGAGCATGCAATACGATTTTACTGTTGCCCTAGATCACATACGAGTAATAAGGCCTTTTTCCTAAAACTCTCGAAGCCATAAGCATGCAAACATAGAAGCTTTAAACTTTGAAAAACTCTTCTTTATTGGGTGGCCTCATTAAAAACCCTCCTTAGGGAAAAAAGAGTGCCCCCTTGAAATTGTTTTAACAGAAACTATTCAAATCTCTTCATATTCGTCTTTACTTACAAGGCTTTAACTGTAATACGACTTGAGATGTGTGGCGTTCTAAGTGCGAGGAATCGCCCCTCCTTCTAACGTCTCCAAGCGGTAGGCGCCACTCTCGAGCGCCTCGGTTATTCTGAACGGTCCCGCCCACTTGGGCGATAACTTGTTCTGCATCTCATACTGATGGGCCTTCCTCATCACCAGATCGCCGCTTCTAAACTGCCTTGACATTACCTTAGAGTTGTACCTTCGCTCAACTCTTCTCTTTACTGCTTCGGCTTTCACTCTCGCCTCCTCCCTGACCTCATCCAGCAAATCCAGATTCATTCTTCTTTCTTCGTTCGAGTCTTCCGCCACGAAGTTCTGGAATCTCGGCGAGCTTTCCTGGATTTCAACTGGAATCATCGCATCACATCCATAAACCAAACTAAAGGGGGTCTCGTGGGTTCCTGACTGCTCAGTGGTATGGTATGCCCAAACTATGCGGGGTACCTCTTCAGCCCACGATCCCTTAGCTTTCTCTAATCTTCTCTTTAAACCTCTCAGCAACACCCGATTGGCAGACTCCACTTGGCCATTCGTCTGTGGGTGCTCGACGGATGCAAACACCTGTTGTATCCCCACCTCTTCGCACAACTTTTTCAAGAGGTGGCTTGCAAACTGAGTCCCATTGTCTGACACCAGGCGTTTAGGCACACCAAACCGGCACACTATGTTCTTCCATACAAAGCTCTTGATCCTGTGTGCGGTGATCTGGACCACTGGCTCTGATGGAGGAGGGCCAAGCACACCTACCCAAGGAAGCCAAGGCCCAAGCCAAGGAGAGCGTCTAGACCAAGACCAAGGTGAGCGTCTAGGACGTGAAGGAGGGAGGCTATCCATGGAGCTAGACCGTCTAGGCCCCCTTACAAGATCAATGGCCAAACATGCTCAAACACAAGTAAATGAAGCCACGGATGGAAGAGAGAAGGCTTTGTATATGTTTGCATAAAGGCCCATTAGGGGTACTTAGTAGATAGGATAGTGTAGAAAGCACTTTTGATGGAAACATTCTAGAAACTAGGGTTGTGTGGCCGGTCATTGCACATGGCACATGGCTTAGCATTTAGATTTAATTTTGGTTTTCTTTTCCTTAGAAGTTAGCTTACCATTTACGTCCTAGATAGCTTATAAATAGGAAAGCTATCTCATTGTATTTTTCAAGTTTAATTGAGTAAGGTTATGCTGCCATTTTTGTGCACAAGCTTTACTTCTCCTAGAAATCTAGGCTCTAAACTTCAATCCTTTCACCTTCTCCCTTGAGCTGGCCGAACCACTCAAACACCATACTCATCATGCACCTACAAGGCCAACACAACTCCTAGGAGGGTCTTGATCATCTCACCCATTGCTTCTGCACCTTTTTTTCTACTTTGATTCAAGAAGAACACATGAAAATGCCATCATTTGGTATCATGAGCTTTTGGTTCTTCAAGATGAGTAGCTTGGTCTTTTAAATTTTCAGTTCTTCTTTATTTCATATTGTCATTTAAATTCCATACTTGTCTTGCTGTTTTTTTTTTACTTTTTAAATTGTTCTTGGTGTGCTTATGGAAGATCCAACCAAAGCACAATTGTTCAATTGATCTTGAACAAATTCTGTGCAGCTTGTGATAGGATTCCTTACACCATTGAGTGGCTGTTTTTTTCTTTTAGGAATTTGAGTCCTTATTGCTTTCTTAATTTTGCTTCATTTTATGCTTTGAGTCTTTATTTTCTGAATCTATAAATGTTGTGTCAAGTCATGTGAATCCATATTTGTCAACAATTCTTAGTAGTCCTATTATTGGCTTGATTGTTTCTTGCTTTTGGGTCTTTTTAAATTGTTTGAATCTGCTGTTCTTTGATCCTTTGGTGCCTTTTTTATTTTTAGTTTGAGTTCATAATTGTGTCTTAGTTCTTACACAATTTCCGTTCTTACAATTCCATTGTGTTAAAGTTTGGTTATCTTGCTGTTTTTGTTTCCAGTTTTCAGGATTCCCCTGTTTACACCTTCTCTGTTTTGGCTGTTTTAACCCAGAAAAATATTTCCACCCATAGGAAAATTCTGATTTTCTGGAAAATGCAAGTTTAAAGTGTTATAGAAAAGACAAAAAAAGAATGAGGTCAAAAGAAGCAACAGAAAAAAAATGATAAATCTTACAAAATCAGAGTGCAAATCTTGAGCGCTCCAGCTGGCCTAACCGAACACCAATTTTGCAAAATTTATTAGAAAAAAATGGTGCATCCGTTTTGAGTGAATCCAAAGCCAGATTTTAGATAAGATCCTGAATATCTTGCATAACAAATTTCAGAGCCAAATTCCAAAAATACAGATCAGCATAAATCGGGGAACAAACACGTTTTCTGGCCCACAACATTTTCCAGTGGTGCTGTTTTTTTATTTGGTCATCTAATCTAGTGCTTTTCTTTAGGAATTCTTTTGTGTGCCAACCTTTTATTGAGTACCTTTAATTGTTTGCTTTAATTTCTTGAATCTCTTTCTAAGTTGTCATATTATAAATCCTTTTGGTGGTACTGTTTTCTTTCAATTAAATTTGTTTCTTGCTTTTGTTCCTTGACCTCTCTTTTTGGGTGCTGGAATTTAATTTCTCCCTTGGTGCTTATGTGCATGGAATTTGACTTGGTTTAAGGTTTAGCCCTTGTGAATAGGTGCTGGAAATTGGAGAATTAAAGCCAACATTCTAAGGAGGAGACAAAGCCAAAACCGAAACAAGCTTCCTTGAAACAAACACTACAAACACTTAGGAGATCAACAATCAAGACAACAAAGAAGTGCACTAACCAAAAGGAGGAACAACAAAGGGAGTTTTCTTATTTTCCTTTGCAACTTGGTTTATTGTTAATTACCTCTTTTAATTACGTTTTAGACGGTGAGTGTGTCTTCAAGGGCTCAAAGTGTCCAAGAAGCCTCACCTAGGGCCGAATAGTATAGCATTCTTGATTAGTAATTGTTACTTGTTTGTAATTGCTTTTCTTTTGCTTTCATAACTACGTTTTGCATGTTTATTTTTGTTTAATTTGTGTGCTAAACCGACTAGCTTTGATTGCATAGTTAGCTTGCATTGTTTTCTTGCATTTATTTCTCAACTTATTTGTGTTCTAAGTGTTTCACTAAGAGAAAGTCTTGTGTGAAGATATTGGGGGATAGTTTTTGGCAAGGAAAAGGCTTGGTACTTAAGTAGTCCTTTGTGACTCACCTCCCTTACCTGGAAAACTACCTCCTCTAAGTTTCCTAAACTTTCTCAAAGTAAAACACCTATATACACAAAGTTTTAGCCATGTCTTCTTCTTCTCACTCTCCAAAGTCTATAGAAAGTGAAGTAAAATCTTTGAAAACTCTTTTAAAAGAAGTATCCCAAGCGGTACAATTGATATCTTTTAGACAATTGGAGAATGAGAACAAAATCAATGAGTTGGCTAAAGCTCAAGAAGAGAAGTCACAAAAATCACAAAAAAAAAAAAAAAAACTCATGCATCCCATTCTCAAAGTATTGAGTCTCTAGGGGAGGGAAGCCGTAGAATCAATGATTATTACCAACCACCCCCTAGAAGAACTAGGCAAAGGGAACAAGAGGTGCCAAGGGAAACAAGAGTAGACCTACCTCATTTTCATGGAAAAGAAAATGTAGAAGTATATCTAGATTGGGAGATGAAGGTAGAGCAACTCTTTGCTTGCCATAGGGTAAGTGAGGAACGAAAAGTACCCTTAGCCACCCTTAGTTTCCAAGGGAACGCCATGTATTGGTGGACCTCTCTCGAAAGAGATAGACGTCTTCATAGGGAACCTTCCATTACATATTGGAATGACCTTAGGGGAGCCCTAAGACGTCGACATATACCTTCCTACTACCATAGGGAGTTGATGGACAAGCTCCAAAGACTCCAACAAAAGAACATGAGTGTGGAAGAGTATAGGCAAAAAATGGAGCTCTACATGATGAGAGCCTCCATTAGAGAAGTGGAGGAAACCAACATAGCTAGGTTCCTTAGTGGCCTATCACTTGAGATAAGAGATAGAGTAGAGCTCTTACCTTATCAAGACTTGAATGATTTGGTTCAACTTTGCATTAAAGTTGAGCAACAAAACTTGCGCAAAACCTCAAGTCAAAAGGTGAGCCCCTATTCTAGCTTTTATCCCAAGATAGAGTTTAGGAGGGAGGGTAGTACATCCAAGGAAAAACCAAAATAGCCTACCAAGCCCTTCACCAAAGAAACCTCAACCCCACCCATCCGAGCTAAAGATGTTAAATGTTTTAAGTGCTATGGTAGAGGGCATGTGCAAGCACAATGTCCAAACCAAAGGACTTTGTTTCTTAAAGGTGTAGATGAGTACACTAGTGGCGAGGATGAGCCTAGTGAGAGAGAGGAAGGGGGAGAGGATGAGAGGGTAGCTCCACTAGAGGAAGAATTGCTTATGATTAGGAGAACCCTCAACAATCACCCTAGCACATCCATGGAAACACAAAGGGAGACCATCTTTCATACAAGATGCAATGTTTTAGAAAATATATGTTCCCTCATTGTGGATAGTGGATCTAGTTGTAATTGTTGTAGTGCTAGGATGGTTGAAAAGCTTAAGCTACAAGTAGTTCCTCACCCAAAACCTTACAAACTTCAATGGCCTAATGAAAATGGGGAACTACATGTAGACAAGCAAGTGGAAATCAAGTTTTCCATAGGGAACTACAAAGACAAAGTTTTATATGATGTAGTGCCTATGGAAGCTTGCCATATCTTATTAGGGAGACCATGGCAATTTGATAAGAAAACCTTGCATGATGGTCTCACTAACGAGATTTCCTTCACCCATAAGTATAAGAAGTTTGTACTTAGTCCTTTACCACATTCTCAAGTGGTGAAAGACCAAATACAAATGAAACAAAAGAGGGATGAGGAAAACAAAAAAAAAAAAGAGCTAGAAAAAGAGAAAATCCTTAGGGATAGAAAGGCGTGGGAGAAGAGTGTTCCTTCCCACAAGGTTGGTCAACAAGAAAAACCTCTTGAAAATGTTTTTGAAAACTTGCTTCTTGTTGAACAACCAAGCCTTGTCTTTTGTAAAGGAGCACTTACATGCACTGCCACAAGTAGTGAACTCATGGTTTTACCTCCTCAAGTAGAAAACCTTTTGAGTGAATTTGAAGATCTATTCTCCCAAGAAGGACCCATTGGGCTTCCTCCTCTTAGGGGGATAGAACATCAAATTGACTTTATACCGGGGGCAAGCCTACCAAATAGGCCTGCTTATAGAACCAACCCCGAGGAAACAAAGGAGATAGAATCACAAGTTCAAGACTTGTTGGAGAAGGGTTGGGTTCAAAAGAGCCTAAGCCCTTGTGCTGTACCTGTCTTGTTGGTGCCCAAAAAGGATGGAAAATGGCGTATGTGTTGTGATTGTAGAGCAATCAACAACATCACCATCAAGTATAGGCATCCAATCCCGAGGCTTGATGATATGCTTGATGAATTGCATGGGTCAACTCTATTCTCCAAGATTGACCTTAAAAGTGGATATCACCAAATTCGAATCAAGGAGGGTGATGAGTGGAAAACCGCTTTTAAGACCAAATTTGGATTATATGAGTGGTTGGTGATGCCCTTTGGGCTTACTAACGCTCCAAGCACATTCATGAGGCTTATGAATCACACCTTGAGGGATTGTATAGGTAAATATGTAGTAGTTTACTCTGATGATATCTTAGTATATAGTAAAACCCTAGAAGACCATCTAAGCCACCTTAGGGAAGTTCTTCTAGTCCTTAGGAAAAATAGTCTTTTTGCCAATAGGGATAAGTGTACCTTTTGTGTAGATAGTGTAGTCTTCTTAGGCTTTATAGTAAACAAAAAGGGGGTGCATGTAGATCCCGAGAAAATCAAAGCCATCCGCGAGTGGCCAACTCCACAAAATGTAAGTGAAGTAAGAAGTTTTCATGGGTTAGCTAGCTTCTATAGAAGGTTTGTGCCTAATTAAGGCTGTTTTTACCGGCGTGGAGGATCCTGAGGCTCATCTCACCACGTTCCATACGCAGATGATGCTGTCAGGAGGATCAGACGTCGTGTACTGCAAGATGTTCGTGAGCACACTCCAGGGAACGGCGTTGGAATGGTTTGTGAGCCTGCCTACCGGTCACATTACCAACTTCCAACAGTTTTCAAAGATTTTCGTCGAGCAGTACATCGTGAATAAGGCACCGCCCAGGGTGTCTTATGATTTCTTTGATATAAGGCAGTATCAGGGAGAGTCCCTCAGGGACTACCTGAATCGTTTCGGGGCGCAGATGGTCAGATCGCCGGCCAAAGATGAAGAAATGCTGGTCTACGCATTCAAGAAGGGCGTGCTGCCGGGACCTTTCTGCGAGGCATTGATCAGGGCTCACCCTGCAACGTTTGCTGAGGTTAGGCGACTTGCGGTAACCCACATCGCCGACAAAAGTGAAGTCGCCGAGAAGAGAGGAAGCGTGGCTCCCGCTAGGCCACGTGCCCAGACTAGGATCCAGCCACAGAGGGTGCTGGAGACAGTGGCGGCCAGAAGAGATCAGAGGACTCGCCATCCTTATGATCCGAGGAAGAACAAGGGCAGGGGCCAAGGGCGCCAGCAACCAGCACGCCGGGAATACAATCGCCCGCCTAAGCACAAGTTTGTCATGGGATTGGCGGACCTGATCGCCATTCCCAATATATCCGCTAGGTTGAAAGCGCCAGAGAAGGTGGGCGACAAGGTGCTGGGACCAAAGCCAGACGCCTGGTGTGAGTATCACCAGGGCTTTGGCCACACTGTGGATTCGTGCTTGGCTTTAGGATACCAGCTCGACGATCTGGTTAAGAGCGGGTTCCTAAATGACTATTTGCTGGATCGAAGGACGGGGGGCGCGTCGAGCTCCCAACCAGCAGGTGGAGAGGCTCAGTAGCATGAGATGCCTACGCACGGGGAAATCCACACCATTACAGGGGGTTTCTCAGGTGGTGGATGCACCGCATCACAGAGGAAGAGGTATGCAAGGTCTGTGATGACGGTGGATATGTTTGAAGACCACTCGCCGGAAGTGGACATTACGTTCACCAAGCAAGATCTTCGGGACGTTGTACCTCATGACAACGATCCCATAGTCATCTCGCTGATCACAGCAGGAAGAAAGGTCCACAGGGTTCTGGTGGACCAAGGAAGCTCGGCAGACGTGATGTTCTGGCCGACTTTCACGCAATTGGAGCTACCCCTTGACCAGCTAAGGCCCTATGGAGGGTGTTTGTATGGTTTCGCTGGTGACCAGGTGGAGGTCAGGGGGTACATAGAGTTGAGGACTACGTTTACGGATGAGGCGGGTTCGAGAACGGAGAAAATCAAATACCTTGTCGTAAACGCCCCTTCAGCATACAACATTCTGTTGGGAAGGCCCACGCTCAACAGAATAGGCGCTATACCGTCGACTCGGCACATGAAGGTGAAGTTGCCATCTATGGAGGGGGTGGTGATCACCATCAAATCCGATCAGAAAGAAGCGAAGAAGTGCTATGAGAATAGCCTGAAAAACAAGAGATTGGTGAGTTACGTGACGACCACCCCGCCTCCGGGTGTGAAGCCCAGATCGACGGTAATAGAAGAGACCGCCGGAAGAGACGTGGAGATGTTGGATGCTGAGCTGGGAGAGGGGAACGCCGGTCTGGAGGAAGAAGAGGCGAGGAATCGCCCTGAGGAAGCGAGAGAGCTGGGAATCGCCAGGGTGATGATCGCCAGAGAGACCAGGCCAAAACCTGTCGAGTAGTGGCTCGAGAGAGAGATCGGGGGAAAAATCTTCAAGCTGGGAAGATCCCTGGAGGTCGAGCTCCAGGACCAGATTGCTAAGGTGATAGAACGGCATCTGGATGCATTTGCATGGTCCGCTTCGGACATGCCCGGGATCGATCCCGACTTCTTGTGCCATCATTTGGCGATGGACAGCTTGGTGAGACCAGTGCGACAGAGGAGAAGGAAGTTCAACGAGGAGAGGAGGCAGGCGATTAGAGACGAAACACAGAAACTCCTTGCTGCAGGCCATATCAGGGAGGTCCAGTACCCTGAATGGCTGGCCAATGTCGTGCTGGTGAAGAAGAGTAATGGGAAATGGTGCATGTGCGTCGATTTCACCGATCTGAATAAGGCTTGTCCAAAGGACTCATATCCTTTACCAAGCATAGATGCCTTGGTGGATAGTGCTGCAGGGGGCAAGTTGTTGAGTTTCCTGGATGCCTTCTCGGGGTATAATCAGATCAAGATGCATCCCATGGATGAAGAGAAGACTGCCTTCATGACCGAGAGATCGTGCTACTGCTACAAGGTGATGCCGTTTGGGCTGAAGAACGCGGGGGCCACGTACTAGAGGTTGATGGATCGAGTACTTGCACCGATGTTGGGAAGGAATGTGCAAGCGTACGTAGATGACATGGTCGTGACCTCGCCAGAGAAAAGCAAGCACGTTGCAGACTTGGAGGAATTGTTCACGACGATCGCCAAGTTCAGGTTGAAGCTGAATCCAGAGAAATGCATCTTTGGCGTGGAGGCTGGAAAGTTCCTGGGATTCCTCTTAACTGAGAGAGGAATAGAGGCCAACCCGGATAAGTGTGCCGCCATCTTGGCGATGAGAAGCCCGACCACTGTGAAGGAAGTGCAACAGCTCACAGGTCGGATGGCCGCCCTATCTCGCTTCGTGTCAGCTACCGGAGAGAAGGGCCATCCCTATTTCCAGTGTTTAAGGCGCAATAACAAGTTTGCCTGGACGAAGGAGTGTGAGGAAGCCTTCGTCAAGCTGAAGGAGTATCTGGCGAGCCCGCCGGTTTTGTGTAAACCGCTGGTGGGAACCCCTCTCAGGTTGTATTTTGCTGTAACTGAGAGGGCGGTGAGTGCAGTGCTCGCCCAGGATCAAGATCAGGCTCAAAAGCCTATTTATTTTGTTAGTAAGGTGCTGCAGGGTCCCGAAACGAGATATCAGGCCCTGGAGAAGGCTGCGCTGGCTGTGGTATTTTCGGCGAGGAGGTTGCGCCACTATTTCCATAGCTTCACGATCCTGGTGATGACTGACCTGCCCATCCAGAAGGTCTTGAAGAAGCCCGACGTTGCGGGAAGGATGGTGAAGTGGGCAGTAGAGCTGTCAGAGTTTGATATTAAGTATGAGCCCCGAGACCCGATCAAGGGGCAAATCTTCGCAGATTTCGTGGTCGAGCTCTCGTCTGAGGCGACACGAGTTGAAGGGGACGACTTCCGTTGGGTGCTTTCAGTGGATGGATCGTCGAACCAGTAGGGTAGCAGTGTTGGAGTCATCTTGGAGGGACCCAACGGCGTGCTGATCGAACAATCTTTGAGGTTTGCCTTCAAAGCCAACAACAATCAAGCAAAATATGAGGTACTGATCGCCGGGATCTTGCTGGCAAAAGAGATGGGAGCTAGGGTGCTGATGGCAAAGAGTGACTCGCTGCTAGTCACGGGGCAAGTAACAGGCGAGTTCCAGGCTAAGGATCCACAAATGGCGGCTTACCTGGAGTATGTACAGGAGTTGAAGAGTTCCTTTGCCTCCTTTGAAGTGGTGCATGTGCCCAGAGAGCAGAATGCCCGAGCTGACTTGCTAGCTAAGCTCGCCAGTTCAGGCAAGGGGGGTAGGCAGAGGACGGTGATTCAAGAAACTCTGAAAACGCCGAGAGCATTTGTAGCAGATCACCTGGTTCTTCAGATAAGCAAGTCGACGGAGAAAGCGGCGAGAAGTCACAGATCCCTGACGCAAGAGACCTTGAGGTCGCCAAGAATAAGAGCATGTCGGGGGGAGAGGGTGAACATGACGCAGGTCTGCGCTACCCATGAGCCAGACACCTGGATAACACAGTACAAGCAGTGCCTGATAGATGGCCTTCTCCCGCTGGATCTGACAGAGGCTAGGAAGATAAAGAAGAATTCTAGCAAGTTCACATTGATTGATGGCGAGTTGTACAGGTTTGGGTTCACTCACCCTGATGAGAATCAAATAAAGGAGGCTTTTATTAATGGAGGAAGAGGACATCCACCCTCACATTTGAAGTTCTTCCTTCTAGTCTTCTCAAAATTAAAAGAAGACATAAAATAAAGATGAGGCCCAAGCCCAAAGCCCAAGCCCAAGAAGGCCAAAGCCCAAAGAGCCCAAGTCCATCCCATGAGGGGCAAGGCCAAGCTTTGAAATACTCTTGTATAGTTTTAGGAGGTGTGGTTATTAAATAAAGGAGTGTGAAAATGTAAAATAAAGTCACATTACCCATGTGACTTAGGAGAGTGGTGTAGGTGTAGTTTTTGGGAGGTGTCATAGTAGAAAAAGGTCACACCTCCCATGTGACTTGTTTTTGGTGGGAATTTCAAATGAGTTTATTTGAAATTTCCCACCTATTTTTCAGCACCTTAGGCTATAAATAGAGGTGCTTCCTTTGTAAAATTCAGATTGGAATTAATCTAAGAAAACTCTACTCAAATTTTGAGTGAACTTTGGAGAGCTTTTGGAGCCTTCTTCTCTAGTCTTATCTTAATGGATCAATGGAGTCCTCAAGTGGCGGCATCACTCTTATCTAGGAGCATTCCACACTTCTAGTGGCGAGATCATCCAACATTCTTCCATCTTCATGAGCACTCTCTTCTCCTTCCTTTCTTCTCTTTCAATTGTTCATGTTGTCTTGTGTTCTTGAGTTTTTTTGGTTTGGTTTTTCTGTTTTTCCAGCACCTATGTTCTGTTCTTGCCTTTTAATTTCAATTTTGTTGTTCCTTTTAGTTTCTCTTCTTTTTTGGTTCAATTTGACTAAAATTGGTTCATCCAAATGAGTTTGGGATTTGGTACTAGTTTTTGGTGAGTTCTTGTCTTAGAACAAATGATCCAACTCTAAGAAAAGTGCCTCTATAATGTCCAACTCAAGGTGATTCCTAAGAAGGTCAAGAATCATTCTCTATATGGCTAGTGGAATCACATCATGTGGTATCATGAGTCTTAGGTTCATTCTTGTTAATTGTTGAGTTGTGTGCACTTTATTTCAAGAGCTCTTTAATTTCTTGCAATTTAAGTTTCTGTTTTAGAATTTTAATTGAGTTTTCTTGCTGTTTTTCTTTTGCTCCAAGTGTTTGTGGAAAGGTTTATGGCACTCATAATTCTTATGAGTATGGTTACTCTTTTGGAATGGCATTATCCTTCCTAGAGTTTACCTTAAGCTTCCTTTCACTTGTTACAATTTGTGTTGTGTCTTTTAATTTTTGAATCATGTCAAGTTTTGTCTTAGTCATGTTATTCCATATATGTCATTACTTCTAGTAGTACTTTTATTGTTTTGATTGTTTCTTGCTTTGGTGTCATATAATTTTCTGAATTGATGTTGATCCTTTGTGCATTTTCTTTTTAGAATTGAGTTCATACTTGTATTCTAGACCTATACAAGTTCCAATACATCATTTTCTATTATGTCTTTGCTAGTTCATCATTCTGTTTTTTATTCTTATTAGGATTCCTCTGTTTCTGAAAAGAGTGCTTACTGTTTTTCCTTATTGCAACTGATTTACGTACTGTAAAATTCTGAAATTCTAGATTTGAGATATTCAAAGTGTTAGAAAAGAATAGAAAAAAGAATCATTCAAAAATATGAAGTACACAAAAAATGATAAATAAAATAAAAAAAGTGTACATTCCTGCCGAAAAAAATACGGTAATCTGGCAGCGATTTTAAAAAAATTTATTTCTCTCAATTGGCTTACTGTTTTTAATTGATTCCAGTGCCATTATTGAGTTAACATCTTGAAGTTTCTGTGGTATAAATTTCACAATCCAGTTCGCTCTACAACGTTCCATTTAAATCAGTGAATATCAAACACAGTTTGCATAAAAAAAAAAAAATTTCCAGTAGCTAAATTTTTTTGTTTTCTTCATCTCCTCTAGTGCTTTTCCTTAGGTATTCTTTTGTGTGCCTACTTTTCTCATTGAGTTCTTTATTTTCTTGATTGTCTTTCATTCTTACTCTTTGAGTTTGTCTTACATATAGTATTCCTTTTGCAATTACCTTTCCTTGCTTATACCTTTTCTTGTTTGTCTTTATTGTTTCTTTGGTTTTGTGGTGGTTTGCTCTTAAGATTGGTGTGCTTGCTTTGACATATTTCATTTGAGGATTCCAAGGCCTCAAGATCAGATTGGTGCAAGAACATTATTTCTTTGAGAGTGATCTCTTTTTTCAGCCTCATTTCACTTCGGCAGTTTCATTGCCAAGCTCACTGTTTTTGCTAATTTTGTTTCTTAACTTGTTTGCTGTTTTTGTGTGTTTGCTGTTTTTTATTTGCAAAATGGCTGGCTATTCAAGTGGTGCATCTTACAAACAGCATTCTCCTTCCAAAGCTTCAGTCCTTGGTGAAGAAGAACATAGAAGAAGGAGGCATCACCATCATTCTCATGAAGAGAGCTATAACCGTGACCAAAGATATCACCAAGTGTTCAACATTGCTTGTAAAAAAGTCCCTAGTTTTAATGGTGATAGTGATCCTAATGTGTATTTAGAATGGGAGACTAAGGTTGACCATTATTTTCATGTGTATAAGGTCCAAGATGACCAAAAACTTAGATTAGTTTCTTTATCCTTTTTGGGCTATGCCAAAGAATGGTGGCATAAAATTGTAATGGACATTATATATCGCAAGAAACCTCCCGTGGTTTCTTGGAATGCTTTGAAAGAGTGTATGCGCGCGAGGTTTGTTCCTCCTTCTAGGAAGGAACACTTGTTGAAGTTCCAAAGGCTTCCTCAAGGACATAGGATGGTAGATGAATACTTTAAAGATTTTGAAACAACTTTGACTAAAATGAATATGCATGCTAATGAAGAGTCAAAGATTAAATGGTTTGTACGTGGTTTGAAAAGAGATATTAGAGATTTTGTAGAATTAAAAGAATATTCTTCTTTAAAGAGCGTGTTTCGCAAAGCCATCAAGGTAGAATCATATCTTTTGAACAAAACTTTCAAAAATACTCATGATGATGATTTCTACAACTCTTCTAGGAAGGATGCAAACAAAATTTCTCCTTCCAATTTTTCCAAACAAACCATGTTTCCAAACAAAGTTTCTACTACAAATCTTTCTACTCCTAAGTCACCTACCAAAACTTCAAATATCAAATGTTTTAAATGTTTAGGTTTTGGGCACATAGCTCTTCATTGTCCACAAAAGCAAATCTTAAAGATCAACAAGGTAAAACAAGACCTAACTCACCCACCTACCACAAGTAAACAAGAAAAAGACAAAGAAGGCCAAGTTGACATGGGTCTTATCCTTTCACCTCCAAGGTGTTTTCCTTCCTTATCTTTTTCATTACCCAAGGTTCCTATTTCACCACCATCTTGGTTAAAAAATGTTAGGGATGATTTGTTCATACCTCCTAATGGTTGTCACCATTTAAGAGGTCTTTTTCCAAAACATCACATCATTCCCAAACAAATTTTTCCAACTTGGTCGATTTATAGAACCTCCTTTTCTGAAATCCCATTATTTACAAATGCTAAGTCATGTTTACATTTTTCTTCCACTTTTAATTGTAAAACTAAACTGACTTTGTTATATGCAGGGATTCAGAATTCGTGGACGAATTCTCTCCAACTCGAGGAGTATGATGAGAATCAAATAAAGGAGGCTTTTATTAATGGAGGAAGAGGACATCCACCCTCACATTTGAAGTTCTTCCTTCTAGTCTTCTCAAAATTAAAAGAAGACATAAAATAAAGATGAGGCCCAAGCCCAAAGCCCAAGCCCAAGAAGGCCAAAGCCCAAAGAGCCCAAGTCCATCCCATGAGGGGCAAGGCCAAGCTTTGAAATACTCTTGTATAGTTTTAGGAGGTGTGGTTATTAAATAAAGGAGTGTGAAAATGTAAAATAAAGTCACATTACCCATGTGACTTAGGAGAGTGGTGTAGGTGTAGTTTTTGGGAGGTGTCATAGTAGAAAAAGGTCACACCTCCCATGTGACTTGTTTTTGGTGGGAATTTCAAATGAGTTTATTTGAAATTTCCCACCTATTTTTCAGCACCTTAGGCTATAAATAGAGGTGCTTCCTTTGTAAAATTCAGATTGGAATTAATCTAAGAAAACTCTACTCAAATTTTGAGTGAACTTTGGAGAGCTTTTGGAGCCTTCTTCTCTAGTCTTATCTTAATGGATCAATGGAGTCCTCAAGTGGCGGCATCACTCTTATCTAGGAGCATTCCACACTTCTAGTGGCGAGATCATCCAACATTCTTCCATCTTCATGAGCACTCTCTTCTCCTTCCTTTCTTCTCTTTCAATTGTTCATGTTGTCTTGTGTTCTTGAGTTTTTTTGGTTTGGTTTTTCTGTTTTTCCAGCACCTATGTTCTGTTCTTGCCTTTTAATTTCAATTTTGTTGTTCCTTTTAGTTTCTCTTCTTTTTTGGTTCAATTTGACTAAAATTGGTTCATCCAAATGAGTTTGGGATTTGGTACTAGTTTTTGGTGAGTTCTTGTCTTAGAACAAATGATCCAACTCTAAGAAAAGTGCCTCTATAATGTCCAACTCAAGGTGATTCCTAAGAAGGTCAAGAATCATTCTCTATATGGCTAGTGGAATCACATCACACCCACTCCTGGAATGTGTGCACGGCGAGAAATGCACGAGAATTATGGCAGAGCTCCACGAAGGGATATGCGGAAGCCACGTCGGGGGTCGAGCTCTGGCCGCAAGGACTCTCCGTGCAGGGTACTACTGGCCAACGATGAGAGAAGATTGCAAGAGGTATGCGCAGTGTTGCAAACAATGCCAACAGCACGCCGATTGGCACAAGGCGCCTCCCGAGGAGTTGAAGTCGATCTACAGCCCTTGGCCGTTTCATACATGGGGAATCGACATCCTGGCACCGTTCCCGCTGGCGATCAGGCAGATGAAGTACTTGGTGGTGGCGATTGAATATTTCACCAAGTGGATCGAAGCAGAACCAGTGGCCCAGATCACCGCACACAAGATCGAAGGTTTCGTATGGAAGAACATTGTGTGCCGGTTTGGTGTGCCCAAGCGCCTGGTGTCGGACAACGGGACTCAGTTTGCAAGTCACCTGTTGAAGAAGATGTGCGAAGGGGTGGGAATTCAACAAGTGTTTGCATCCGTCGAGCACCCTCAGACGAATGGCCAAGTAGAGTCAGCCAATCGGGTGCTGCTGAGAGGTTTGAAGAGAAGGCTGGAGAAAGCCAAAGGAAGCTGGGCTGAGGACCCCGTATAGTCTGGGCGTACCACACCACCGAGCAGTCAGGCACCCATGAGACCCCGTTCAGTTTGGTCTATGGGTGTGACGCAATGATTCCAGTGGAGATCCAGGAGAGCTCGCCGAGATTCCAGAACTTCGTGGAGGAAGACTCGAATGAGGAGAGAAGGTTGAACCTGGATCTACTGGATGAGGTCAGGGAAGAGGCGAGATTGAAAGCTGAGGCGGTGAAGAGGAGGATTGAACGAAGATATAACTCGAAGGTGATGCCGAGACAGTTTAGAGAAGGCGACCTGGTGATGAGGAAAGCCCACCAGTACGAGATGGAGAATAAACTGTCGCCCAAGTGGACGGGACCGTTCAGAATAACCGAGGCGCTCGGGAACGGCGCCTACCGCTTAGAGACACTGGAAGGAGGGGCGATTCCTCGCACTTGGAACGCCACGCACCTCAAGTTATATTACAGTTAAGAACTTTGTAAGTAAAGACAAACACGAAGTTATATTACAATGTCTCTGATAAAACAGTTGGAAGGGGGCACTCTTTTCCCTAAGGAGGGTTTTTAATGAGGCCACCCAATAAAGAAGAGTTTTCGAAGTTTGAAGTGTTTTAGATTGCATGCTTGCTGTTTTCCAAAGTTTTGAAGAAAGACCTTGTCACTTATATGTGATTTAAGGCAAGTAAAGATATGCTGCATGCTTTCTAAAAAGTTTTTAAAGTCCTCATCGTCTTTCGGCGATCGGAGGCACCAGTTAAAGTTAAAGTCCTCATCGTCTTTCGGCGATCGGAGGCACCAGTTAAAAGACCTCAACGCCCTCGCGCGTCCTAAGGCGAGATAAAAGACCTCCTCGCCGTCGAGCGAGTGCAGGCGAGGAAGAGTGAAAAGTCCTCAGTGTTTCTGGGGGCGAGAAGATGTAACCCCTGAGGCAATGCAGAGGCACCAGTGAAAAGTCCTCAGTGTTTCTGGGGGCGAGAAGATGTAACCCCTGGGGCAATGTAGAGGCACCAACAAAAATTCCTCAATGTTTCTGGGGGAGAGGAGATGTAACCCCTGGGGCAATGTAGAGGCACGAGTGAAAGACCTTCTCGCCTATGAGCGAGTTCAGGCGAGTTAAAGACCTTCTCGCCGATTAGCGAGTTCAGGCAAGATAAAATCCTTCTCGTCTCGAACGAGTTCAGGTATGGTGTAAAGGGTGGAAGAAGTTTGGAGGGTGGCTAAGGTAGGTTCGAAGAGAATGCCTAGCCACCCGGTCTCTTGTTCTGAAGCTCAAGGAGGTAGAGAAGGATCCGAAAGGCGCCTCTACCCCCAGGTGAAGGAACAATGGCCAAGTTGTGAAGGCGGGAAGAAGCTGATATCGCCAAGAGTCTTTGGCGACCAGGAAAAGTTCAAGCAATGGCGAGAAAGTTAAGACCCGTTCTGATGAGAATCAAATAAAGGAGGCTTTTATTAATGGAGGAAGAGGACATCCACCCTCACATTTGAAGTTCTTCCTTCTAGTCTTCTCAAAATTAAAAGAAGACATAAAATAAAGATGAGGCCCAAGCCCAAAGCCCAAGCCCAAGCCCAAGAAGGCCAAAGCCCAAAGAGCCCAAGTCCATCCCATGAGGGGCAAGGCCAAGTTTTGAAATACTCTTGTATAGTTTTAGGAGGTGTGGTTATTAAATAAAGGTGTGTGAAAATGTAAAATAAAGTCACATTGTCCATGTGACTTCGGAGAGTGGTGTAGGTGTAGTTTTTGGGAGGTGTCATAGTAGAAAAAGGTCACACCTCCCATGTGACTTGTTTTTTGTGGGAATTTCAAATGAGTTTATTTGAAATTTCCCACCTATTTTTGAGCACCTTAGGCTATAAATAGAGGTGTTTCCTTTGTAAAATTCAGATTGGAATTAATCTAAGAAAACTCTACTCAAATTTTGAGTGAACTTTGGAGAGCTTTGAGCCTTCTTCTCTAGTCTTATCTTGATGGATCAATGGAGTCCTCAAGTGGCGGCATCACTCTCATCTAGGAGCATTCCACACTTCTAGTGGCGAGATCATCCATCCTCCTTCCATCTTCATGCGCATTTCTTCTCTCCTTCCTTTCTCCTCTTTCTATTGTTTGTGTTAGCTTGTGTTCTTGAGTTTTGGTTAGATGTTCTTGCTGTTTTTATGAGTTTTTGGTTCGGCAGTTTTATAATTCTGTCCATTCATCTTGTTCCTTTGCTTTTCTTGCTCATTTGTTCAGTTCAATTTGACTACAATTGGTTCATCCAAATGAGTTTGGGATTTGGTACTAGTTTTTGGTGAGTTCTTGTCTTAGAACAATGATCCAACTCTAAGAAAAGTTCCTCTATAATGTCCAACTCAAGGTGATTCCTAAGAAGGTCAAGAACCTTTCTCTATATGGCTAGTGGAAACACATCACGTTCTGATAGGGCAGATCGGGTGAGCGATGTCTTAAGCCATTAGTTGAGTTGAAGTTTGTTATTTGAAGAACGATTCTACGCTAAGGTTCATTGCCTTGAGATTACAAGTTGTTAGAGTGATTGATTATTCGAAATCGAAGTGGTTCGAAGCAGTTAAGTATATGATCGCGCTTACGAAATTGCTAAGTTAATTTCTTGAAGAAAAATTGTGCAAACAAAGATAAAGCAGCCAAAGAAGTTATAAGAAGAAATACGAAGACCTTATCATAAAGTAAATATCAGTTCAAGGCACATGTACAGGAAAATAGAAAAGTTTATTACAATCATATGTAAGGAGAAAGCACAAAGGTAGTGGATGGAGGGAATCAATCAGTCTTCAGCGGGAACAACCTTCCCATCCACAACCTCGTTGTTGAGAGACACCATGGTAAGGTCTAGATCGGGGTACAGGCAGGCGAACTGTTCCCGGGCGGCCTCGAATCCAGCAGCAAGAATCTTGGCAGAACTCAGATCAAGTTCTTCAATCTGTTTCTTCAGCCCCTCGTTCTTCTGCTTCAGCTCTTCAGCTTGTTTCTTGAGATCTTCATTTGTTTCTCGAGCTTGAAGAAGGTCTTCAGCAAGCTTCTTGGATTCTGCCTTCACCTGGCCCAGTTCAGCGGCGATTTTCCTTTTTTCCTCGTTGGCTTCGGCAAGCTTCGCCATGGTGTCGTCCCTCTCTTTTTCCACCTTTCCCAGGAAGACCTCCCGATCGGCTGACCTTTGTTCGAGTTTCTTCACCTTGGCGGCGTCAGTTTTAATCAAGGCCTCCAGGTCAGCCACTTTCACGCGATAAGGCACCAGCTTGCTCTCCAGCTCAATCTTCTCTTGAGCCAAAAGCTGCACCTTATGGCGTAGATCGGTGGCCTCCTTGCGCGCCACCCGGAGCTCGGTGCTCATTGCATCTTCTACTCGGGAGTGTTCAATCTCGGCGAGTGTAAGATTGCAGGATAACCTCTCCGCCTCAATCCTTATGGAGTTATTCTCAGTTCGGAGTGTGAAGAGGTCATCCTGGAGCTTCCTGGTGGAGCTCTCCACAGCCTTAGATATAATGGAGGGGAAATCCTCCGCCATCATCTTTAGTTTCGCTGAGAAAGGCTCCCACATCCTCTTGACCTCAAGAGAGAGGTTTGCTTGTGGAGGCACCGGGTGGGCTTGTTGTTGGTTTTCGCCGCCACCTTCTTGAGTTGGTTGCTCAGCGGGTGCTTCTTGGCGTGGTGGCGACGTCGGGGATTCAGTAATAAGAATTGGAGAGTGGTGAGCACCTTCATCCCCGATTGGTGCAGCGTTTGCGGTGGAGGCGTTTGAAGGAGGACCCCCTCCAGCTGATACGTAAGGCGTGGAGGCGCTCGGGGGGTTCTCCAAGAAGTTGGCTTCGGCGCCCTCAGCCATAGGAGGCGCAGACGCCAATGGAACCGCTTGGACTGGCGAGGCAGGAGCTGGTGGAGGAAGCAATGTTGGAGGTGGAGCAGGTTTGGATGATGGTGTTGATGTTGGAAGAGAGGGTGGAGCAGATGGTGAAGAAGGCGCCACCCTCTTCCTCTTAACGATGAGGCCGTCTTCGGTCGCCTCATCATCTTCTTCTTCTTCCTTGTGGACTACTTGGGGGGCTTTCCTCTTTGGTTTCCTGAGGATAAGCTTTTGGCGTTGGTTGGCGGGTTGGGCCTCAGAGGAAGTTGGGCCTTTGGGTGGCGATCTGCCCTGAGCAGCGGCGATCTCCACCATAGAGTTTGGCACGGTTTGGGAACCCGATGCCAACCCGTGGGCTCGGGCGAGCGCCCTCAGTTCAGCGAGCTTGCCCTGGCCCAACATACGATCTGCATAAAGCAAAAATGCATGGGTTAGCTCAGAGAGGAAAATAAATGCATAAGGCAGTATGCAGCAAAGCAAATGAATGGTGCAGAAAATAAAACCAAAGTCTTGCGCACAACGCACAAGACGCCCAGAAACAGTTAACAGAGGTAATGTCAAAATAAAGACTTAGACGTTGAGGTGAGTTCTAACCTATGCGAATTTCAAGTTGATCTTCGAAGAACTCGAAGCAGATGAGCGTGGTGGTGAGGAAGGTAATGTTGGCGTCTGCCACACTCTTCCAGAAGAAGCATAGGTCCATGTCCAAGGCACCCATGCTATCAGGACTCCTTGGCCTCCTGAAGCTGCTTTTGGACTCTTTGTTCCCCTTGTTTACCCAATACAAGGGGAAACCGTCGAGCAGAGAAGCGTCCTTGTCATTGGGGCGCACCTGGACGAACTTGCCCTTCCAGTCTTTGTAGGATTGCTGGAAGATAGAGAGGATCGACCTCCCAGCAATCCCGTTCAAGCTCACCCACAGGCGGTCTCCTGGGTGCTTGGCTTCAAAAAGAAAGAGGAAGACGTCCACTGACGCTGGCAGCCCCAAGTGGTCGCACATGATCTGAAAGGCCCGTACGAACGCCCAGCTGTTGGGATGGAGCTGGGCGGCGGCGATGTCGAGCTCGGTGAGAAGCTCCCTTTCAAAGCGAGTGAAGGGAAACCTAAGTTTCACCTTCTTGAACAGAGTGGTATATATGAGGCAGAACAACCCGCCGGTGTTCCCCTTATCATCAACGCACACCGGCATGTCGGGAGAACAAGGCAGCACCATCATCTTCTCGTCGTGCTCCTTGTGGAACGATAGGTGAGGCTCGTCCCCCTTCTTCAATCGCAGAACTGCCCCAGCAGAGTTTACAGAAGATGTTTCCTTCAACAAAGTCGGGGTGGCCCATGGGTACAGTTTTTTGAAGTCTGGGGAGGGAACAGAGGCTCCTCCAGCGACAGGGGGAGTGGCCTGAGCCAGGTTAGAGCGAGAGGGTGCAGGCCTCTCAGCCTGAGAAGAAGAAGCTCCAGGTGCTCGCGATTGGTTGTGTGCTTGAGATGGAGGGTTTCGAGACGAGGGAGGAGGATTTGGGGTGATCTTTGAGCGAACCATCTGCAAAAGAAGAAGAAAAGAAAAGGTGATCAGGGTTCGCAAAGGCTGACTCGATCGTGAAAGAGGGGTGAAAAAACGAACGAACGAAGGTTCGTTGTAGCGAAGACGAAGCCCTAAGTTACGAGAAATGAGAAATGGAAAAAACAACCCACAACGTATGCACCAGACAGTTAAAGGATGATGCGAATCGGTTAAAATGCAGGAAAAACCAGCAGAAGAAGTAAAGGAAGTACCTTTTTATGATCGGAAAAGTGATGAAGGAAGTTGGTGATTCAGGAGGTTGAAGAACGTTGAGAGCTTTTGCAGAAGAAAGTTGAAGCGTCTGAGAATACGAAGAAAGTGATGGAACAGTGGAGCGAAATGAGTTTAAGGGTTTTTCGAATAAGTTTGGGAAGCGCAAACGGCAACTGAAGGTAACCGTTGATAAAGCCACGTGTCGAGCGATGGGAGGAGTGTTTGGTGGAGCGTCAGGAAAGCAGAAAGTACAACAACTTGGAATTCTGCGCCAGTGCCACGTAGATCGGTATTGACGTGACTCCTTTAGTCTTTTCGCTGGACAAGTCTTCGCTTAAGACTGGGGGTCTTGTGTACCGCCCTGGTAGTCGGAAGTGATGACGTGGCATCAAGCTACAGTATAGGCATGTTGACGAGATGCCAGGTTGGCAGAAGGGAAGGAGGTCGGGGGGCTCGTGAAGTCGCCAGTTATTAAGTTGGCGTGCTCTGATCTCCAGCATACCAGAACCGGCGGTCACCGGGTTAAAGATGAAGTCGCCAGATGTAAACTCAGGCGACCAAGCGATTAGAGATCGCCGGAGCGAGCACATCGCCGAAGATGAAGGTGGTGCAGATTATGAAGGCGGCCGGCGAGACCACAGGGAAGGTGTACGAAGGCACCCTAACTCGCCAATCCCAGTAAAGATCGCGCTCCAAGTTAGCTATGCACTGGGCAGTACCATGCATAGGTAACTTAGCCAAAAGAGAGTCAGAAGCAGCGCCCAAGTCAAGGAGGCTCCAGATGATGGCACGTGTACGACTGGATGCGAGCCACGTGTCCAGGTGTGTAACTGCCAAGAGAGAGAAAGTGACCAGGTATATAAGGGTTTCCCAACGAACTTCTAAGGTACGCACGTTCAGATTGTCTTCTTTACGCTTGCGAGTTCTTGAGCATACTGTGAGAGAGAACTGGTTCACGGTTCCTTGAGAGTTCTTGAGTGTTACTCCTGAAGTATTTGGTGGTTCAGTCACTGACTTGGGCGTTGGAGTGCGATCGGCCGCAGCGGCGCCGCTATGTTCTTTTGCAGGTTCTTGAGGTGGATCGTGACGAAGGACGGAGGTTGAAGCGGTGCACACGTCGATCCAAGTTTGACGAGGCAAGTTCCAACGTTTTGGTCAACAGGCCGGATCAAGAAATATTGAACAATTTTAACACATGGAATTGGTTTTCAAAGATATCATAAGTGATGGCATTTCATGAAGGTCTTCTTGAATCATGTAAGGAAAAGGGGTTCGGAAGCTATGAAGGTGTGTGAGCAAGATCCTCCTAAGAGTGGTGTTGATCTTGAAGGTGCATGATGTGTATGAAGCTAGGGAGGTTCGGCCAACCCAAGGAGAGGTGAAGGAGATGAAATTTAGAGCCTAGAATTCTAGGGAGTAGCAAATCTTGGCACAAAATGGCAGCATAACTTTACTCACAATAAACTTGCAAATACAAAGTGTAGGCCTCCCTATTTATAAGCTACTTGGCCGTAAGTTTTAAGCTAATGCCTAATGAAATGAAAACCAAATTAAATGCAATTCACAAAGCCATGTGCCATGTGCTCATGACCGGCCATACCTAGAGAGTTTCTAGAATGTTTCACTCAAATATGCTTTCTACACTACTCTAATTACTAAGCACCCCTAATGGGCCTTTATGCAACAATTACAAGGTTTTCCAAAACCGTAGCTTGATCCATGTGTGGTGAGCTAGACGGTCTAGGATTCCTTCTAGATGCTCCTTATGTAGCCACTCCTCATCATGGCCTAGACGCTCCTCATCATAGGCTAGACGCTCCATTTGAGACTAGACGCTCCTCATGGGCTAGACAGTATAGTCTTGGAAGCTTTGGCTTTCATAGTGTGGTGAGCTTGGGCCCTCCTCCATCATCCCCTCCCTCTTGAAAAGGATTTGTCCTCAAATCCAAGGCTTTTGCTCAAGGGATGGTTGTGGCTGGATGGTGTCCATCATCTCCTCCTTCTTGAGAAGATCTATCCTCAGATGTGCATTCTTGATCTCGGATAGCAGCCGCTTGCTTCGTCAAGGTGTGTCCTCCCGGATCAAATATCAATCTATGTGAATCTTGAAACAAAGCAAAGGAGTTAGGGTGAGCCTTTGGAGAACAAATAAATGTGTGAAGTTGCCATTTTTGTTTTTCTCTTGTTTTGGCCAACTTCTCACAATACCTCCCTTTTGAGGGTTGTAGGGGCCCTCTAATCCTCTTATGTTTTCGAAAATTTTCAAAAGTAGTTACTTTTCCCTTAGGCATAATCCCTTTAAGAAATGGTAACAACTTAAAATAGGTAAGAGGACATTGGGCACATACAACTTCATTTGGAGAAATATGCGTAATCTCATGGACTACTCCATTGTATGCATGCTTATAAGGAAAAGGATTCTTATCCCAAGGTTTGTGAGTGTCCTTCATGATTTCGTGAAGCATAGAAGAAAGAGCTATGTTTTCAAGTTTTGAAGCTCTATCATTTGACAATAAATCATGGAGGCTTGTCACGTTTCTCAGGACGAGTTTATCCATATCCATGAAGAATGAAGCAAGACCTTTTATGCTCTAATTTGAAATGTGTGTCTTCCCAAGGATCTTTTACAAAAGGTGAAGGAGTATAGAGTTCTTGAGACTTTGCTTTAGGTGTATTTTGAAAACAAGAGTTGTACCTAAAGTAATGTCTTTGAACCTCTTTTCTCATGGGTGACAAAAGTTTTCCTCTTAAAAGCTCTAGAGTTTCATCAACTCTCATTTGTCCCATGAGTTCTTCTTGTAGACTTTTTCTCTTATGTGCAAAGAGAGTCTCGTTGGTACAACCATTGTTTATGAAAATTTGTACATTTTGCAATGGTTGTCTCAATAAGACATGGCAAGTTGTTCTAGGCACTACTTCATACAAAAATTGGTAGGTGCTCATAGAGAACTTGTCATTCTTTTGGGGATATCTTAACACATTTGAGATATAGTCTTGATCTATGCAAGCTTCTTTTAAAGACTCTTCTTTTGTGCTCATGCTTGCAAGTGTTCGTTTACCATAGGAAAGGCTAGGTTGTTCAACAAGAAGCATGTTTGTAAAGGTATTTTCAATGTGCTTGACTTGTTGAATGACCTTGTGGGAAGGAACACTATTCTCCCATGCCTTTTGTTTCCCAATTTTTTTCTCTTTTTCTATTTTTTCTTCATCCCTTTTGTGTTTCATTTGTATTTGGTCTTTTATCACTTGGGAATGTGGTAAAGGACTAAGTACAAACTTTTTGTGTTTGTGGATGAACGAGATCTCGTTAGTTAGACCATTATGCGAGGTTTTCTTATCAAATTGCCATGGTCTACCTAATAAGATGTGGCAAGCTTCCATAGGTACTACATCACATAAAACATTGTCTTTGTAGTTACCTATAGAAAACTCGATTTCCACTTGTTTGTCTACACGTAGTTCTCCATCCTCATAGATCCATTGTAAATTGTACGGTTTTGGATGAGGAACTACTTGTAGTTTTAGTTTTTCAATCAATCTAGTGCTACAGCAATTGCAGCATGATCCACCATCCACAATAAGAGAGCATATATTTTCTAAAATATTGCATCTAGTATGAAAAATGTTCTCTCGCTGTGTCTCACTGGATGCACTAGGTTGATTGTGGAGGATTCTTTGAATCATCAATAAGTCCCCCTCCAAAGGATTTATCCTCTCTCCTTCCCCCTTTCCTTGTGTACTAGGTTCATCCTCACCACTTGTGTACTCATCTTTTCCCTTTAAAAACAAAACCCTTTGGTTTGGACATTGTGCTTGCACATGCCCTCTTCCAAAACATTTAAAACACTTGGTGTCCCTAGCACGGATGTAGGGGGTGGAGGCATCTTTTACTAAGGGTTTGGTAGTTTCTTTGGATTCGTCTCTAGGTGTACTACCCTCCCTTTTAAAGTCTTTCTTGGGATAATAGTTGGAGTAAGAACCCACCCTTTGACTTGAAGTTTTGCGCAAATTTTGTTGTTCAACTTTAATGCAAAGTCGAACCAAATCATTCAAGTCTTGGTAGGGTAATAGTTCTACTCTATCCCTTATCTCAAGGTTGAGCCCACTTAGAAACCTAGATATGGTGGTGGTTTCTTCCTCTCTAATGGATGCTCTCATCATGTAGAGCTCCATTTTCTGCTTATACTCTTCCACACTTAAGTTCTTTTGTTGGAGTCTTTGGAGCTTGTCCATCAACTCCCTATGGTAGTAGGAAGGTATGTGGCGCGTCTTAGGGCTCCCCTAAGGTCATTCCAATATTCTATGGAAGGCTCCCTATGAAGACGTCGGTCTCTCTCTAGAGAGGTCCACCAATACATGGCATTGCTTTGGAAACTAAGGGTTGCTAAGGGTACCTTCCTCTCTTCACTCACCCTATGGCAAGCAAAGAGTTGCTCTACTTTCATCTCCCAATCTAGGTAGGCTTCTACATCTTCCTTACCATAGAAATGGGGTAGGTCTACCCTTACTTCCCTTGGGCTCTCTTGCTCCCTTTGCCTAGTTCTTCTAGGGGGTGGTTGGTAATAATCATTGATCCTACGGCTTCCCTCCACTAGAGACTCAATACTTTGAGATGCATGAGTAAGCGTTTTCTTTTATTTTTGTGTTTTTTGTGATTTCTCTTCTTGAGCCTTAGCCAACTCATTGATTTTGTTCTCATTCTCCAATTGTCTAAAAGAAATTAATTGTACCGCTTGTGATACTTCTTTCAAAAGAGTTATCAAAGATTTTACTTCACTTTCAATAGACTTTGGAGAGTGAGAAGAAGAAGACATGGCTAAAACTTTGTGTATATAGGTGTTTTACTTTGAGAAAGTTTAGGAAAGTTAAAGAAGGTAGTTTTCCAGGTAAGGGAGGTGAGTCACAAAGGACTACTTAAGTACCAAGCCTTTTCCTTGCCAAAAACTATCCTCCAATATCTTCACACAAAACTTTCTCTTAGTGAAGCACTTAGAACACAAATAAGTTGAGAAATAAATGCAAGAAAACAATGTAAACTATTTATTCAACAAAGCTAGTCGGTTTAACACAAATTTAAAACAAAACTAACCATGCAAAGCGTCACTACTAAAGCAATAGAAAAGCAAATACAAACAAGTAACAATTACTAAACAAAAATGCTATACTATTCGGCCCTAGGTGAGGCTTCTTGGACACTTTGAGCCTTTGAAGACACACTCACCGTCTAAAACGTAATTAAGAGGTAATTAACACAAATTAAGTTATAAGGAAATTAAGAAAAACCCCCTTTGTTGATCCTCTTTTTGCTAGTGACACTCCCTCTTGTTGTCTTTGCTTGTTAGCCCTCCAAATGTGTGTAGTGTTTTGAGAAAGTTTGCTTCGGCTTTGTCTTTGTCTTCCCCTTAGAATGAAGGTCTTGATTCTCCAATTTCCAGCACCTATCAAAGGGCTAAACCTTAACCAAGTCAAGTTTCCATTCACATAAGCACCAAAGGAGAAAAAATTCCAGCACCCAAATTAGAGGTCAAAGAACAAAAGCAAGAAACAATTTAATTGAATAAAACAGTACCACCAAAAGGAGTTAGATCATGACAACTAGAAAGAGGTTCAAGAAATATTAAGCAAGCAAATAAAAGGTACCAAAATAAAGGTAGGCACACAAAAGAATCCTAAGAATAGCACTAGAATTAGATGACCAAATAAAAAAACAGCACCACTGGAAAATGTTGTGGGCCAGAAATGTGTTTTTCCCAATTTATGCTGATCTGTGTTTTTAAGATATGATTCTGAAATTTGATATGCAAGATATTCAAGATCTTAGCTAAAATCTGACTTTGGAATCACTCAAAACGCATGCACCAATTTATTTTAATAAATTTTGCAATTTTGGTGTTCAGTTACGCCAGCTGTAGCGCCTCAGATATGCACACTGATTTTAAAAGATTTATCATTTTTTTTCTGTTGCTTCTTTTGGACTAATTCTTTTTTTGTCCTTTCTATAACACTTCAAACTTTCAAATTCCAGAGAATCAAAATTTTCCTATGAGTGTAAATATTTTTCTGGATCAAAACAGTCAGCACAGAAAATCTGAAACAGGGGATTCTGAAAACTGGAAACAAAAACAGCAAGATACCAAAGTTTAGACACAATGGAAATTTGTGAAATAGAATTGTGTAGGATCTAAACACAATATGAACTCAAACTAAAATTAAAAAGGTACCAAAAGATCAAAGAACAGCAGATTCAAAGCAATTAAAGATACCCAAAATCAAGAAACAATCAAGCCAAATAAAGGACTACTAAGAATTGTTGACATTGTGGATGAACATGACTTGACAAAACATATATGATTCAGAAATTAAAGACTCAAAAGCATAATATGAACCAAATAAGAAAGCAATAAAGACTCAAAAGCCTAAAAGAAAATAGCAACTCAAAGGTGTATGGAATCCTATCACAATTTGCACAAGAACTTGTTCAAGATCAATTGAACAAAAGTGCTTCGGTTGGATCTTCCACAAAGCACACCAAAACAAATTAAAATGCAAAAAACAGCAAGACAATTATGGAAAAGATAAACAACATGAAATAAAAGAAGAACTAGAAATGAAAGACCAAAAGCAACTCATCTTGAAGAACCATAGCTCATGATACCAAATGATGGCATTACATGAAGGTCTTCTTGAATCATGTAAGGAAAAGGGGTGCGGAAGCTATGAAGGTGTGTGAGCAAGATCCTCCTAAGAGTGGTGTTGATCTTGAAGGTGCATGATGTGTATGAAGCTAGGGAGGTTCGGCCAACCCAAGGAGAGGTGAACGAGATGAAGTTTTAGAGCCTAGAATTATAGGGAGAAGCAAAGCTTGGCACAAAATGGCAGCATAACTTTACTCACAATAAACTTGCAAATACAAAGTGTAGGCCTCCCTATTTATAAGCTACTTGGCCGTAAGTTTTAAGCTAATGCCTAATGAAATGAAAACCAAATTAAATGCAATTCACAAAGCCATGTGCCATGTGCTCATGACCGGCCAAACCTAGAGAGCTTCTAGAATGTTTCACTCAAATATGCTTTCTACATTACTCTAATTACTAAGCACCCCTAATGGGCCTTTATGCAACAATTACAAGGTTTTCAAAAACCGTAGCTTGATCCATGTGTGGTGAGTTAGACGGTCTAGGATTCCTTCTAGATGCTCCTTATGTAGCCACTCCTCATCATGGCCTAGACGCTCCTCATCATAGGCTAGACGCTCCATTTGAGACTAGACGCTCCTCATGGGCTAGACAGTCTAGTCTTGGAAGCTTTGGCTTTCATAGTGTGGTGAGCTTGGGCCCTCCTCCATCAATAAGTGTTTTCAATCAATTAATAGTGAAAAGAAAAGAACAAGTTGCAAACATTTAGTTAAGTAATACGCTTGTTTTCAACAGTTAAGATACTTTTAGTAAACTATTATTATACAGAACATTCACTTTCTTATAGTTTCCTAGGTTATAAAACCTTAGATTGTAAATGAAAGAAGTATTAAACATATCAAAACAAAATTTTAACACATGAAATTGTTTTTCAAAGATATCATAAGTGTTTCAATCAATGAATAGACCTTAGGTTGTAAAAGAAGTATTAAACATATCAAAATACAATTTGAACACATGAAATGGTTTTTCAAGGGTGTATCCTAGGTGTTTGAATCAATTAATAGACCTTAGAACATACGAAAACACAATTTTAACACATGAGATTGTTTTTCAACGATATTCATAAGTGTTTCAATCAATTAATAGACTAAGATTGTAAAAGAAATATTGAACAATTTTAACACATGGAATTGGTTTTCAAAGATATCATAAGTGTTTTCAATCAATTAATAGCGAAAAGAAAAGAACAAGTTGCAAATATTTAGTTAACTAATACGCTTGTTTTCAATAGTTAAGATACTTTTAATAAACTATTATTATACAGAACATTCACTTTCTTATAGTTTCATAGGTTATAAAACCTTAGATTGTAAATGAAAGAAGTATTAATGATGTGATTCCAATAGCCACATAGAACAAGATTCTTGACACTTTGAGGAATCACCTTGAGCTGGAAAATGTAGAGGCACTTTCTTAGAAGTTGGATCATGGTTCTAAGATCAAGAACTCACCAATAACAAGTACCAAATCCCAAACTCATTTGGATGAACCAAATATTGTCAAATTGAATCAACAAAGGAAAAGAACTAGATTAACCGAACAGAATTAAGCTACTAAACAAAAGAACCGAACAGAATTTAAAAACAAAACAGAATATAGGTGCTGAAAATAGAAAAACCGAAAGCTAGACAACTCAAAACACAAGGTAACATGAACAATTGAAGAAGAAGAAAGGAAGGAGAAGAGAATGCTCATGAAGATGGAAGATAGGTTGGATGATCACGCCACTAGAAGTATGGATGCTCCTAGATGAGTGTGGAAGCCGCCACTTGAGGAAACCATGGTCCTTCAAGATAAGACTAGAGAAGAAGCTCAAAGCTCTCCAAATGCTCACTCCAATTTTGAGTATAGTTTCTTTAGATAAATTCAAATCTCAAATTTACAAGGAAGGCACCTCTATTTATAGCCTAAGGTGCTGAAAAAGAAAGCTAAAACAATTCAAAATTCCCTCCTAATTCAAACTAGAACCGGCGCCTATTTGCAAAGCAAGGAAGGTGTGATCCTTTCCTTCACTTTGGCACCCCCTATTCTACTTCTACACCTATCTACTAATACACCCCCCTAAAGCTCCTAACTAAAGCCTAAAAGATGCTATAACAAAAGAGGTTTCTAAGGTTTCCCTCTAAGCACCTTCAACTAAAGACACTACAAAAAGAGAAAATAAATGTCCTCTAGCTCCCAAGGCTTTGAACATGCTTCTTGTAATCCTTTGAGGTGGACTTTGACCTCCATGGACGTCCTCCATTTGTGCCTCCACCTCTTCTTGAGCTTGATGAGTGGCCTCCATGTTCTCTTGGGCTTGATCTCCATCAATTAAACATATCAAAACACAATTTTAACACATGAAATTGTTTTTCAAAGATATCATAAGTGTTTCAATCAATGAATAGACCTTAGGTTGTAAAAGAAGTATTAAACATATCAAACTACTATTTGAACACATGAAATGGTTTTTCATGGGTGTATCCTAGGTGTTTGAATCAATTAATAGACCTTAGAACATACGAAAACCAAATTTTAACACATGAGATTGTTTTTCAACGATATTCATAAGTGTTTCAATCAATTAATAGACTATGATTGTAAAAGAAATATTGAACAATTTTAACACATGGAATTGGTTTTCAAAGATATCATAAGTGTTTTCAATCAATTAATAGCGAAAAGAAAAGAACAAGTTGCAAATATTTAGTTAAGTAATACGCTTGTTTTCAATAGTTAAGATACTTTTAATAAACTATTATTATACAGAACATTCACTTTCTTATAGTTTCATAGGTTATAAAACCTTAGATTGTAAATGAAAGAAGTATTAAACATATCAAAACACAATTTTAACACATGAAATTGTTTTTCAAAGATATCATAAGTGTTTCAATCAATGAATAGACCTTAGGTTGTAAAAGAAGTATTAAACATATCAAAATACTATTTGAACACATGAAATGGTTTTTCAAGGGTGTATCCTAGGTGTTTGAATCAATTAATAGACCTTAGAACATACGAAAACACAATTTTAACACATGAGATCTTTTTTCAACGATATTCATAAGTGTTTCAATCAATTAATAGACTATGATTGTAAAAGAAATATTGAACAATTTTAACACATGGAATTGGTTTTCAAAGATATCATAAGTGTTTTCAATCAATTAATAGAGAAAAGAAAAGAACAAGTTGCAAATATTTAGTTAAGTAATACGCTTGTTTTCAATAGTTAAGATACTTTTAATAAACTATTATTATACAGAACATTCACTTTCTTATAGTTTCGTAGGTTATAAAACCTTAGATTGTAAATGAAAGAAGTATTAAACATATCAAAACACAATTTTAACACATGAAATTGTTTTTCAAAGATATCATAAGTGTTTCAATCAATGAATAGACCTTAGGTTGTAAAAGAAGTATTAAACATATCAAAATACAATTTGAACACATGAAATGGTTTTTCAAGGGTGTATCCTAGGTGTTTGAATCAATTAATAGACCTTAGAACATACAAAAACACAATTTTACACATGAGATTGTTTTTCAACGATATTCATAAGTGTTTCAATCAATTAATAGACTAAGATTGTAAAAGAAATATTGAACAATTTTAACACATGGAATTGGTTTTCAAAGATATCATAAGTGTTTTCAATCAATTAATAGCGAAAAGAAAAGAACAAGTTGCAAACATTTAGTTAAGTAATACGCTTGTTTTCAATAGTTAAGATACTTTTAATAAACTATTATTATACAGAACATTCACTTTCTTATAGTTTCCTAGGTTATAAAACCTTAGATTGTAAATGAAAGAAGTATTAAACATATCAAAACACAATTTTAACACATGAAATTGTTTTTCAAAGATATCATAAGTGTTTCAATCAATGAATAGACCTTAGGTTGTAAAAGAAGTATTAAACATATCAAAATACTATTTGAACACATGAAATGGTTTTTCAAGGGTGTATCCTAGGTGTTTGAATCAATTAATAGACCTTAGAACATACGAAAACACAATTTTAACACATGAGATTGTTTTTCAACGATATTCATAAGTGTTTCAATCAATTAATAGACTATGATTGTAAAAGAAATATTGAACAATTTTAACACATGGAATTGGTTTTCAAAGATATCATAAGTGTTTTCAATCAATTAATAGCGAAAAGAAAAAGAACAAGTTGCAAATATTTAGTTAAGTAATACGCTTGTTTTCAATAGTTAAGATACTTTTAATAAACTATTATTATACAGAACATTCACTTTCTTATAGTTTCATAGGTTATAAAACCTTAGATTGTAAATGAAAGAAGTATTAAACATATCAAAACACAATTTTAACACATGAAATTTTTTTTTCAAAGATATCATAAGTGTTTCAATCAATGAATAGACCTTAGGTTGTAAAAGAAGTATTAAACATATCAAAATACTATTTGAACACATGAAATGGTTTTTCAAGGGTGTATCCTAGGTGTTTGAATCAATTAATAGACCTTAGAACATACGAAAACACAATTTTAACACATGAGATTGTTTTTCAACGATATTCATAAGTGTTTCAATCAATTAATAGACTATGATTGTAAAAGAAATATTGAACAATTTTAACACATGGAATTGGTTTTCAAAGATATCATAAGTGTTTTCAATCAATTAATAGCGAAAAGAAAAGAACAAGTTGCAAATATTTAGTTAAGTAATACGCTTGTTTCCAATAGTTAAGATACTTTTAATAAACTATTATTATACAGAACATTCACTTTCTTATAGTTTCATAGGTTATAAAACCTTAGATTGTAAATGAAAGAAGTATTAAACATATCAAACCACAATTTTAACACATGAAATTGTTTTTCAAAGATATCATAAGTGTTTCAATCAATGAATAGACCTTAGGTTGTAAAAGAAGTATTAAACATATCAAAATACAATTAGAACACATGAAATGGTTTTTCAAGGGTGTATCCTAGGTGTTTGAATCAATTAATAGACCTTAGAACATACGAAAACACAATTTTAACACATGAGATTGATTTTCAACGATATTCATAAGTGTTTCAATCAATTAATAGACTAAGATTGTAAAAGAAATATTGAACAATTTTCACACATGGAATTGGTTTTCAAAGATATCATAAGTGTTTTCAATCAATTAATAGCGAAAAGAAAAGAACAAGTTGCAAATATTTAGTTAAGTAATACGCTTGTTTTCAATAGTTAAGATACTTTTAATAAACTATTTTTATACAGAACATTCGCTTTCTTATAGTTTCATAGGTTATAAAACCTTAGATTGTAAATGAAAGAAGTATTAAACATATCAAAACACAATTTTAACACATGAAATTGTTTTTCAAAGATATCATAAGTGTTTCAATCAATGAATAGACCTTAGGTTGTAAAAGAAGTATTAAACATATCAAAATACAATTTGACCACATGAAATGGTTTTTCAAGGGTGTATCCTAGTGTTTGAATCAATTAATAGACCTTAGAACATACGAAAACACAATTTTAACACATGAGGTTGTTTTTCAACGATATTCATAAGTGTTTCAATCAATTAAAAGACTAAGATTGTAAAAGAAATATTGAACAATTTTAACACATGGAATTGGTTTTCAAAGATATCATAAGTGTTTTCAATCAATTAATAGCGAAAAGAAAAGAACAAGTTGCAAACATTTAGTTAAGTAATACGCTTGTTTTCAACAGTGAAGATACTTTTAATAAACTATTATTATACAGAACATTCACTTTCTTATAGTTTCCTAGGTTATAAAACCTTAGATTGTAAATGAAAGAAGTATTAAACATATCAAAACACAATTTTAACACATGAAATTGTTTTTCAAAGATATCATAAGTGTTTCAATCAATGAATAGACCTTAGGTTGTAAAAGAAGTATTAAACATATCAAAATACTATTTGAACACATGAAATGGTTTTTCAAGGGTGTATCCTAGGTGTTTGAATCAATTAATAGACCTTAGAACATAAGAAAACACAATTTTAACACATGAGATTGTTTTTCAACGATATTCATAAGTGTTTCAATCAATTAATAGACTAAGATTGTAAAAGAAATATTGACCAATTTTAACACATGGAATTGGTTTTCAAAGATATCATAAGTGTTTTCAATCAATTAATAGCGAAAAGAAAAGAACAAGTTGCAAACATTTAGTTAAGTAATACGCTTGTTTTCAATAGTTAAGATACTTTTAATAAACTATTATTATACAGAACATTCACTTTCTTATAGTTTCCTAGGTTATAAAACCTTAAATTGTAAATGAAAGAAGTATTAAACATATCAAAACACAATTTTAACACATGAAATTGTTTTTCAAAGATAACATAAGTGTTTCAATCCATGAATAGACCTTAGGTTGTAAAAGAAGTATTAAACATATCAAAATACAATTTGAACACATGAAATGGTTTTTCAAGGGTGTATCCTAGGTGTTTGAATCAATTAATAGACCTTAGAACATACGAAAACACAATTTTAACACATGAGATTGTTTTTCAACGATATTCATAAGTGTTTCAATCAATTAATACACTAAGATTGTAAAAAAAATATTGAACAATTTTAATACATGGAATTGGTTTTCAAAGATATCATAAGTGTTTTCAATCAATTAATAGCGAAAAGGAAAGAACAAGTTGCAAATATTTAGTTAAGTAATACGCTTGTTTTCAATAGTTAAGATACTTTTAATAAACTATTATTATACAGAACATTCACTTTCTTATAGTTTCATAGGTTATAAAACCTTAGATTGTAAATGAAAGAAGTATTAAACATATCAAAACACAATTTTAACACATGAAATTGTTTTTCAAAGATATCATAAGTGTTTCAATCAATGAATAGACCTTAGGTTGTAAAAGAAGTATTAAACATATCAAAATACAATTTGAACACATGAAATGGTTTTTCAATGGTGTATCCTAGGTGTTTGAATCAATTAATAGACCTTAGAACATACGAAAACACAATTTTAACACATGAGATTGTTTTCCAACGATATTCATATGTGTTTCAATCAATTGATAGACTAAGATTGTAAAAGAAATATTGAACAATTTTAACACATGGAATTGGTTTTGAAAGATATCATAAGTGTTTTCAATCAATTAATAGCGAAAAGAAAACAACAAGTTGCAAACATTTAATTAAGTAATACGCTTGTTTTCAATAGTTAAGATACTTTTAATAAACTATTATTATACAGAACATTCACTTTCTTATAGTTTCCTGGGTTATAAAACCTTAGATTGTAAATGAAAGAAGTATTAAACATATCAAAACACAATTTTAACACATGAAATTGTTTTTCAAAGATATCATAAGTGTTTCAATCAATGAATAGACCTTAGGTTGTAAAAGAAGTATTAAACATATCAAAATACAATTTGAACACATGAAATGGTTTTTCAAGGGTGTATCCTAGGTGTTTGAATCAATTAATAGACCTTAGAACATACGAAAACACAATTTTAAGACATGAGATTGTTTTTCAACGATATTCATAAGTGTTTCAATCAATTAATAGACTAAGATTGTAAAAAAAATATTGAACAATTTTAATACATGGAATTGGTTTTCAAAGATATCATAAGTGTTTTCAATCAATTAATAGCGAAAAGAAAAGAACAAGTTGCAAATATTTAGTGAAGTAATACGCTTGTTTTCAATAGTTAAGATACTTTTAATAAACTATTATTATACAGAACATTCACTTTCTTATAGTTTCCTAGGTTATTGTAAATGAAAGAAGTATTAAACATATCAAAACACAATTTTAACACATGAAATTTTTTTTCAAAGATATCATAAGTGTTTCAATCAATGAATAGACCTTAGGTTGTAAAAGAAGTATTAAACATATCAAAATACAATTTGAACACATGAAATGGTTTTTCAAGGGTGTATCCTAGGTGTTTGAATCAATTAATAGACCTTAGAACATACGAAAACACAATTTTAACACATGAGATTGTTTTTCAACGATATTCATAAGTGTTTCAATCAATTAATAGACTATGATTGTAAAAAAAATATTTAACAATTTTAACACATGGAATTGGTTTTCAAAGATATCATAAGTGTTTTCAATCAATTAATAGCGAAAAGAAAAGAACAAGTTGCAAATATTTAGTTAAATAATACGCTTGTTTTCAATAGTTAAGATACTTTTAATAAACTATTATTATACAGAACATTCACTTTCTTATAGTTTCCTAGGTTATAAAACCTTAGATTGTAAATGAAAGAAGTATTGAACATATCAAAACACAATTTTAACACATGAAATTGTTTTTCAAAGATATCATAAGTGTTTCAATCAATGAATAGACCTTAGGTTGTAAAAGAAGTATTAAACATATCAAAATACAATTTGAACACATGAAATGGTTTTTCAAGGGTGTATCCTAGGTGTTTGAATCAATTAATAGACCTTAGAACATAGGAAAACTCAATTTTAACTCATGAGATTGTTTTTCAACGATATTCATAAGTGTTTCAATCAATTAATAGACTATGATTGTAAAAGAAATATTGAACAATTTTAACACATGGAATTGGTTTTCAAAGATATCATAAGTGTTTTCAATCAATTAATAGCGAAAAGAAAAGAACAAGTTGCAAATATTTAGTTAAGTAATACGCTTGTTTTCAATAGTTAAGATACTTTTAATAAACTATTATTATACAGAACATTCACTTTCTTATAGTTTCATAGGTTATAAAACCTTAGATTGTAAATGAAAGAAGTATTAAACATATCAAAACACAATTTTAACACATGAAATTGTTTTTCAAAGATATCATAAGTGTTTCAATCAATGAATAGACCTTAGGTTGTAAAAGAAGTATTAAACATATCAAAATACTATTTGAACACATGAAATGGTTTTTCAAGGGTGTATCCTAGGTGTTTGAATCAATTAATAGACCTTAGAACATACGAAAACACAATTTTAACACATGAGATTGTTTTTCAACGATATTCATAAGTGTTTCAATCAATTAATAGACTATGATTGTAAAAGAAATATTGAACAATTTTAACACATAGAATTGGTTTTCAAAGATATCATAAGTGTTTTCAATCAATTAATAGCGAAAAGAAAAGAACAAGTTGCAAATATTTAGTTAAGTAATACGCTTGTTTTCAATAGTTAAGATACTTTTAATAAACTATTATTATACAGAACATTCACTTTCTTATAGTTTCATAGGTTATAAAACCTTAGATTGTAAATGAAAGAAGTATTAAACATATCAAAACACAATTTTAACACATGAAATTGTTTTTCAAAGATATCATAAGTGTTTCAATCAATGAATAGACCTTAGGTTGTAAAAGAAGTATTAAACATATCAAAATACTATTTGAACACATCAAATGGTTTTTCAAGGGTGTATCCTAGGTGTTTGAATCAATTAATAGACCTTAGAACATACGAAAACACAATTTTAACACATGAGATTGTCTTTCAACGATATTCATAAGTGTTTCAATCAATTAATAGACGATGATTGTAAAAGAAATATTGAACAATTTTAACACATGGAATTGGTTTTCAAAGATATCATAAGTGTTTTCGATCAATTAATAGCGAAAAGAAAAGAACAAGTTGCAAATATTTAGTTAAGTAATACGCTTGTTTTCAATAGTTAAGATACTTTTAATAAACTATTATTATACAGAACATTCACTTTCTTATAGTTTCCTAGGTTATAAAACCTTAGATTGTAAATGAAAGAAGTATTAAACATGTCAAAACACAATTTTAACACATGAAATTGTTTTTCAAAGATATCATAAGTGTTTCAATCAATGAATAGACCTTAGGTTGTAAAAGAAGTATTAAACATATCAAAATACTATTTGAACACATGAAATGGTTTTTCAAGGGTGTATCCTAGGTGTCTGAATCAATTAATAGACCTTAGAACATACAAAAACACAATTTTAACACATGAGATTGTTTTTCAACGATATTCATAAGTGTTTCAATCAATTAATAGACTAAGATTGTAAAAGAAATATTGAACATATCAAAAGACAATTTTAACACATGGAATTGGTTTTCAAAGATATCATAAGTGTTTTCAATCAATTAATAGCGAAAAGAAAAGAACAAGTTGCAAATATTTAGTTAAGTAATACGCTTGTTTTCAATAGTTAAGATACTTTTAATAAACTATTATTATACAGAACATTCACTTTCTTATAGTTTCATAGGTTATAAAACCTTAGATTGTAAATGAAAGAAGTATTAAACATATCAAAACACAATTTTAACACATGAAATTGTTTTTCAAAGATATAATAAGTGTTTCAATCAATGAATAGACCTTAGGTTGTAAAAGAAGTATTAAACATATCAAAATACAATTTGAACACATGAAATGGTTTTTCAATGGTGTATCCTAGGTGTTTGAATCAATTAATGGACCTTAGAACATACGAAAACACAATTTTAACACATGAGATTGTTTTCCAACGATATTCATATGTGTTTCAATCAATTGATAGACTAAGATTGTAAAAGAAATATTGAACAATTTTAACACATGGAATTGGTTTTGAAAGATATCATAAGTGTTTTCAATCAATTAATAGCGAAAAGAAAACAACAAGTTGCAAACATTTAATTAAGTAATACGCTTGTTTTCAATAGTTAAGATACTTTTAATAAACTATTATTATACAGAACATTCACTTTCTTATAGTTTCCTGGGTTATAAAACCTTAGATTGTAAATGAAAGAAGTATTAAACATATCAAAACACAATTTTAACACATGAAATTGTTTTTCAAAGATATCATAAGTGTTTCAATCAATGAATAGACCTTAGGTTGTAAAAGAAGTATTAAACATATCAAAATACTATTTGAACACATCAAATGGTTTTTCAAGGGTGTATCCTAGGTGTTTGAATCAATTAATAGACCTTAGAACATACGAAAACACAATTTTAACACATGAGATTGTTTTTCAACGATATTCATAAGTGTTTCAATCAATTAATAGACGATGACTGTAAAAGAAATATTGAACAATTTTAACACATGGAATTGGTTTTCAAAGATATCATAAGTGTTTTCGATCAATTAATAGCGAAAAGAAAAGAACAAGTTGCAAATATTTAGTTAAGTAATACGCTTGTTTTCAATAGTTAAGATACTTTTAATAAACTATTATTATACAGAACATTCACTTTCTTATAGTTTCCTAGGTTATAAAACCTTAGATTGTAAATGAAAGAAGTATTAAACATATCAAAACACAATTTTAACACATGAAATTGTTTTTCAAAGATATCATAAGTGTTTCAATCAATGAATAGACCTTAGGTTGTAAAAGAAGTATTAAACATATCAAAATACTATTTGAACACATGAAATGGTTTTTCAAGGGTGTATCCTAGGTGTTTGAATCAATTAATAGACCTTAGAACATACAAAAACACAATTTTAACACATGAGATTGTTTTTCAACGATATTCATAAGTGTTTCAATCAATTAATAGACTAAGATTGTAAAAGAAATATTGAACAATTTTAACACATGGAATTGGTTTTCAAAGATATCATAAGTGTTTTCGATCAATTAATAGCGAAAAGAAAAGAACAAGTTGCAAATATTTAGTTAAGTAATACGCTTGTTTTCAATAGGTAAGATACTTTTAATAAACTATTATTATACAGAACATTCACTTTCTTATAGTTTCCTAGGTTATAAAACCTTAGATTGTAAATGAAAGAAGTATTAAACATATCAAAACACAATTTTAACACATGAAATTGTTTTTCAAAGATATCATAAGTGTTTCAATCAATGAATAGACCTTAGGTTGTAAAAGAAGTATTAAACATATCAAAATACTATTTGAACACATGAAATGGTTTTTCAAGGGTGTATCCTAGGTGTTTGAATCAATTAATAGACCTTAGAACATACGAAAACACAATTTTAACACATGAGATTGTTTTTCAACGATATTCATAAGTGTTTCAATCAATTAATAGACTATGATTGTAAAAGAAATATTGAACAATTTTAACACATGGAATTGGTTTTCAAAGATATCATAAGTGTTTTCAATCAATTAATAGCGAAAAGAAAAGAACAAGTTGCAAATATTTAGTTAAGTAATACGCTTGTTTTCAATAGTTAAGATACTTTTAATAAACTATTATTATACAGAACATTCACTTTCTTATAGTTTCATAGGTTATAAAACCTTAGATTGTAAATGAAAGAAGTATTAAACATATCAAAACACAATTTTAACACATGAAATTGTTTTTCAAAGATATCATAAGTGTTTCAATCAATGAATAGACCTTAGGTTGTAAAAGAAGTATTAAACATATCAAAATACTATTTGAACACATGAAATGGTTTTTCAAGGGTGTATCCTAGGTGTTTGAATCAATTAATAGACCTTAGAACATACGAAAACACAATTTTAACACATGAGATTGTTTTTCAACGATATTCATAAGTGTTTCAATCAATTAATAGACTATGATTGTAAAAAAAATATTGAACAATTTTAACACATGGAATTGGTTTTCAAAGATATCATAAGTGTTTTCAATCAATTAATAGCGAAAAGAAAAGAACAAGTTGCAAATATTTAGTTAAATAATACGCTTGTTTTCAATAGTTAAGATACTTTTAATAAACTATTATTATACAGAACATTCACTTTCTTATAGTTTCCTAGGTTATAAAACCTTAGATTGTAAATGAAAGAAGTATTAAACATATCAAAACACAATTTTAACACATGAAATTGTTTTTCAAAGATATCATAAGTGTTTCAATCAATGAATAGACCTTAGGTTGTAAAAGAAGTATTAAACATATCAAAATACTATTTGAACACATGAAATGGTTTTTCAAGGGTGTATCCTAGGTGTTTGAATCAATTAATAGACCTTAGAACATACGAAAACACAATTTTAACACATGAGATTGTTTTTCAACGATATTCATAAGTGTTTCAATCAATTAATAGACTAAGATTGTAAAAGAAATATTGAACAATTTTAACACATGGAATTGGTTTTCAAAGATATCATAAGTGTTTTCAATCAATTAATAGCGAAAAGAAAAGAACAAGTTGCAAACATTTAGTTAAGTAATACGCTTGTTTTCAATAGTTAAGATACTTTTAATAAACTATTATGATACAGAACATTCACTTTCTTATAGTTTCCTAGGTTATAAAACCTTAGATTGTAAATGAAAGAAGTATTAAACATATCAAAACACAATTTTAACACATGAAATTGTTTTTCAAAGATAACATAAGTCTTTCAATCAATGAATAGACCTTTGGTTGTAAAAGAAGTATTAAACATATCAAAATACAATTTGAATACATAAAATGGTTTTTCAAGGGTGTATCCTAGGTGTTTGAAACAATTAATAGACCTTAGAACATACGAAAACACAATTTTAACACATGAGATTGTTTTTCAACGATATTCATAAGTGTTTCAATCAATTAATAGACTAAGATTGTAAAAAAAATATTGAACAATTTTAATACATGGAATTGGTTTTCAAAGATATCATAAGTGTTTTCAATCAATTAATAGCGAAAAGAAAAGAACAAGTTGCAAATATTTAGTGAAGTAATACGCTTGTTTTCAATAGTTAAGATACTTTTAATAAACTATTATTATACAGAACATTCACTTTCTTATAGTTTCCTAGGTTATTGTAAATGAAAGAAGTATTAAACATATCAAAACACAATTTTAACACATGAATTTTTTTTTCAAAGATATCATAAGTGTTTCAATCAATGAATAGACCTTAGGTTGTAAAAGAAGTATTAAACATATCAAAATACAATTTGAACACATGAAATGGTTTTTCAAGGGTGTATCCTAGGTGTTTGAATCAATTAATAGACCTTAGAACATACGAAAACACAATTTTAACACATGAGATTGTTTTTCAACGATATTCATAAGTGTTTCAATCAATTAATAGACTATGATTGTAAAAAAAATATTGAACAATTTTAACACATGGAATTGGTTTTCAAAGATATCATAAGTGTTTTCCATCAATTAATAGCGAAAAGAAAAGAACAAGTTGCAAATATTTAGTTAAATAATACGCTTGTTTTCAATAGTTAAGATACTTTTAATAAACTATTTTTATACAGAACATTCACTTTCTTATAGTTTCCTAGGTTATAAAACCTTAGATTGTAAATGAAAGAAGTATTGAACATATCAAAACACAATTTTAACACATGAAATTGTTTTTCAAAGATATCATAAGTGTTTCAATCAATGAATAGACCTTAGGTTGTAAAAGAAGTATTAAACATATCAAAATACAATTTGAACACATGAAATGGTTTTTCAAGGGTGTATCCTAGGTGTTTGAATCAATTAATAGACCTTAGAACATAGGAAAACTCAATTTTAACTCATGAGATTGTTTTTCAACGATATTCATAAGTGTTTCAATCAATTAATAGACTATGATTGTAAAAGAAATATTAAACAATTTTAACACATGGAATTGGTTTTCAAAGATATCATAAGTGTTTTCAATCAATTAATAGCGAAAAGAAAAGAACAAGTTGCAAATATTTAGTTAAGTAATACGCTTGTTTTCAATAGTTAAGATACTTTTAATAAACTATTATTATACAGAACATTCACTTTCTTATAGTTTCATAGCTTATAAAACCTTAGATTGTAAATGAAAGAAGTATTAAACATATCAAAACACAATTTTAACACATGAAATTGTTTTTCAAAGATATCATAAGTGTTTCAATCAATGAATAGACCTTAGGTTGTAAAAGAAGTATTAAACATATCAAAATACTATTTGAACACATGAAATGGTTTTTCAAGGGTGTATCCTAGGTGTTTGAATCAATTAATAGACCTTAGAACATACGAAAACACAATTTTAACACATGAGATTGTTTTTCAACGATATTCATAAGTGTTTCAATCAATTAATAGACTATGATTGTAAAAGAAATATTGAACAATTTTAACACATGGAATTGGTTTTCAAAGATATCATAAGTGTTTTCAATCAATTAATAGCGAAAAGAAAAGAACAAGTTGCAAATATTTAGTTAAGTAATACGCTTATTTTCAATACTTTTAATAAACTATTATTATACAGAACATTCACTTTCTTATAGTTTTATAGGTTATAAAACCTTAGATTGTAAATGAAAGAAGTATTAAACATATCAAAACACAATTTTAACACATGAAATTGTTTTTCAAAGATATCATAAGTGTTTCAATCAATGAATAGACCTTAGGTTGTAAAAGAAGTATTAAACATATCAAAATACTATTTGAACACATCAAATGGTTTTTCAAGGGTGTATCCTTGGTGTTTGAATCAATTAATAGACCTTAGAACATACGAAAACACAATTTTAACACATGAGATTGTTTTTCAACGATATTCACAAGTGTTTCAATCAATTAATAGACTATGATTGTAAAAGAAATATTGAACAATTTTAACACATGGAATTGGTTTTCAAAGATATCATAAGTGTTTTCAATCAATTAATAGCGAAAAGAAAAGAACAAGTTGCAAATATTTAGTTAAGTAATACGCTTGTTTTCAATACTTTTAATAAACTATTATTATACAGAACATTCACTTTCTTATAGTTTCCTAGGTTATTGTAAATGAAAGAAGTATTAAACATATCAAAACACAATTTTAACACATGAAATTTTTTTTCAAAGATATCATAAGTGTTTCAATCAATGAATAGACCTTAGGTTGTAAAAGAAGTATTAAACATATCAAAATACAATTTGAACACATGAAATGGTTTTTCAAGGGTGTATCCTAGGTGTTTGAATCAATTAATAGACCTTAGAACATACGAAAACACAATTTTAACACATGAGATTGTTTTTCAACGATATTCATAAGTGTTTCAATCAATTAATAGACGATGATTGTAAAAGAAATATTGAACAATTTTAACACATGGAATTGGTTTTCAAATATATCATAAGTGTTTTCGATCAATTAATAGCGAAAAGAAAAGAACAAGTTGCAAATATTTAGTTAAGTAATACGCTTGTTTTCAATACTTTTAATAAACTATTATTATACAGAACATTCACTTTCTTATAGTTTCCTAGGTTATAAAACCTTAGATTGTAAATGAAAGAAGTATTGAACATATCAAAACACAATTTTAACACATGAAATTGTTTTTCAAAGATATCATAAGTGTTTCAATCAATGAATAGACCTTAGGTTGTAAAAGAAGTATTAAACATATCAAAATACAATTTGAACACATGAAATGGTTTTTCAAGGGTGTATCCTAGGTGTTTGAATCAATTAATAGACCTTAGAACATAGGAAAACTCAATTTTAGCTCATGAGATTGTTTTTCAACGATATTCACAAGTGTTTCAATCAATTAATAGACTATGATTGTAAAAGAAATATTGAACAATTTTAACACATGGAATTGGTTTTCAAAGATATCATAAGTGTTTTCAATCAATTAATAGCGAAAAGAAAAGAACAAGTTGCAAATATTTAGTTAAGTAATACGCTTGTTTTCAATACTTTTAATAAACTATTATTATACAGAACATTCACTTTCTTATAGTTTCCTAGGTTATTGTAAATGAAAGAAGTATTAAACATATCAAAACACAATTTTAACACATGAAATTTTTTTTCAAAGATATCATAAGTGTTTCAATCAATGAATAGATCTTAGGTTGTAAAAGAAGTATTAAACATATCAAAATACAATTTGAACACATGAAATGGTTTTTCAAGGGTGTATCCTAGGTGTTTGAATCAATTAATAGACCTTAGAACATACGAAAACACAATTTTAACACATGAGATTGTTTTTCAACGATATTCATAAGTGTTTCAATCAATTAATAGACGATGATTGTAAAAGAAATATTGAACAATTTTAACACATGGAATTGGTTTTCAAATATATCATAAGTGTTTTCGATCAATTAATAGCGAAAAGAAAAGAACAAGTTGCAAATATTTAGTTAAGTAATACGCTTGTTTTCAATACTTTTAATAAACTATTATTATACAGAACATTCACTTTCTTATAGTTTCCTAGGTTATTGTAAATGAAAGAAGTATTAAACATATCAAAACACAATTTTAACACATGAAATTTTTTTTCAAAGATATCATAAGTGTTTCAATCAATGAATAGACCTTAGGTTGTAAAAAAAGTATTAAACATATCAAAATACTATTTGAACACATGAAATGGTTTTTCAAGGGTGTATGCTAGGTGTTTGAATCAATTAATAGACCTTAGAACATACGAAAACACAATTTTAACACATGAGATTATTTTTCAACGATATTCATAAGTGTTTCAATCAATTAATAGACTATGATTGTAAAAGAAATATTGAACAATTTTAACACATGGAATTGGTTTTCAAAGATATCATAAGTGTTTTCAATCAATTAATAGCGAAAAGAAAAGAACAAGTTGCAAATATTTAGTTAAGTAATACGCTTGTTTTCAATAGTTAAGATAATTTTAATAAACTATTATTATACAGAACATTCACTTTCTTATAGTTTCATAGGTTATAAAACCTTAGATTGTAAATGAAAGAAGTATTAAACATATCAAAACACAATTTTAACACATGAAATTTTTTTTCAAAGATATCATAAGTGTTTCAATCAATGAATAGACCTTAGGTTGTAAAAAAAGTATTAAACATATCAAAATACTATTTGAACACATGAAATGGTTTTTCAAGGGTGTATGCTAGGTGTTTGAATCAATTAATAGACCTTAGAACATACGAAAACACAATTTTAACACATGAGATTATTTTTCAACGATATTCATAAGTGTTTCAATCAATTAATAGACTATGATTGTAAAAGAAATATTGAACAATTTTAACACATGGAATCGGTTTTCAAAGATATCATAAGTGTTTTCAATCAATTAATAGCGAAAAGAAAAGAACAAGTTGCAAATATTTAGTTAAGTAATACGCTTGTTTTCAATACTTTTAATAAACTATTATTATACAGAACATTCACTTTCTTATAGTTTCATAGGTTATAAAACCTTAGATTGTAAATGAAAGAAGTATTAAACATATCAAAACACAATTTTAACACATGAAATTGTTTTTCAAAGATATCATAAGTGTTTCAATCAATGAATAAACCTTAGGTTGTAAAAGAAGTATTAAACATATCAAAATACTATTTGAACACATCAAATGGTTTTTCAAGGGTGTATCCTTGGTGTTTGAATCAATTAATAGACCTTAGAACATACGAAAACACAATTTTAACACATGAGATTGTTTTTCAACGATATTCACAAGTGTTTCAATCAATTAATAGACTATGATTGTAAAAGAAATATTGAACAATTTTAACACATGGAATTGGTTTTCAAAGATATCATAAGTGTTTTCAATCAATTAATAGCGAAAAGAAAAGAACAAGTTGCAAATATTTAGTTAAGTAATACGCTTGTTTTCAATACTTTTAATAAACTATTATTATACAGAACATTCACTTTCTTATAGTTTCCTAGGTTATTGTAAATGAAAGAAGTATTAAACATATCAAAACACAATCTTAACACATGAAATTTTTTTTCAAAGATATCATAAGTGTTTCAATCAATGAATAGATCTTAGGTTGTAAAAGAAGTATTAAACATATCAAAATACAATTTGAACACATGAAATGGTTTTTCAAGGGTGTATCCTAGGTGTTTGAATCAATTAATAGACCTTAGAACATACGAAAACACAATTTTAACACATGAGATTGTTTTTCAACGATATTCATAAGTGTTTCAATCAATTAATAGACGATGATTGTAAAAGAAATATTGAACAATTTTAACACATGGAATTGGTTTTCAAATATATCATAAGTGTTTTCGATCAATTAATAGCGAAAAGAAAAGAACAAGTTGCAAATATTTAGTTAAGTAATACGCTTGTTTTCAATACTTTTAATAAACTATTATTATACAGAACATTCACTTTCTTATAGTTTCATAGGTTATAAAACCTTAGATTGTAAATGAAAGAAGTATTAAACATATCAAAACACAATTTTAACACATGAAATTGTTTTTCAAAGATATCATAAGTGTTTCAATCAATGAATAGACCTTAGGTTGTAAAAGAAGTATTAAACATATCAAAAAACTATTTGAACACATGAAATGGTTTTTCAACGGTGTATCCTAGGTGTTTGAATCAATTAATAGACCTTAGAACATACGAAAACACAATTTTAACACATGAGATTGTTTTTCAACGATATTCATAAGTGTTTCAATCAATTAATAGACTATGATTGTAAAAGAAATATTGAACAATTTTAACACATGGAATTGGTTTTCAAAGATATCATAAGTGTTTTCAATCAATTAATAGCGAAAAGAAAAGAACAAGTTGCAAATATTTAGTTAAGTAATACGCTTGTTTTCAATAGTTAAGATACTTTTAATAAACTATTATTATACAGAACATTCACTTTCTTATAGTTTCATAGGTTATAAAACCTTAGATTGTAAATGAAAGAAGTATTAAACATATCAAAATACAATTTTAACACATGAAATTGTTTTTCAAAGATATCATAAGTGTTTCAATCAATGAATAGACCTTAGGTTGTAAAAAAAGTATTAAACATATCAAAATACTATTTGAACACATGAAATGGTTTTTCAAGGGTGTATGCTAGGTGTTTGAATCAATTAATAGACCTTAGAACATACGAAAACACAATTTTAACACATGAGATTATTTTTCAACGATATTCATAAGTGTTTCAATCAATTAATAGACTATGATTGTAAAAGAAATATTGAACAATTTTAACACATGGAATTGGTTTTCAAAGATATCATAAGTGTTTTCAATCAATTAATAGCGAAAAGAAAAGAACAAGTTGCAAATATTTAGTTAAGTAATACGCTTGTTTTCAATAGTTAAGATAATTTTAATAAACTATTATTATACAGAACATTCACTTTCTTATAGTTTCATAGGTTATAAAACCTTAGATTGTAAATGAAAGAAGTATTAAACATATCAAAACACAATTTTAACACATGAAATTGTTTTTCAAAGATATCATAAGTGTTTCAATCAATGAATAGACCTTAGGTTGTAAAAGAAGTATTAAACATATCAAAATACTATTTGAACACATGAAATGGTTTTTCAAGGGTGTATCCTAGATGTTTGAATTAATTAATAGACCTTAGAACATACGAAAACACAATTTTAACACATGAGACTGTTTTTCAACGATATTCATAAGTGTTTCAATCAATTAATAGACTATGATTGTAAAAGAAATATTGAACAATTTTAACACATGGAATTGGTTTTCAAAGATATCATAAGTGTTTTCAATCAATTAATAGCAAAAAGAAAAGAACAAGTTGCAAATATTTAGTAAAGTAATACGCTTGTTTTCAATAGTTAAGATACTTTTAATAAACTATTATTATACAGAACATTTACTTTCTTATAGTTTCATAGGTTATAAAACCTTAGATTGTAAATGAAAGAAGTATTAAACATATCAAAACACAATTTTAACACGTGAAATTGTTTTCAAAGATATCATAAGTGTTTCAATCAATGAATAGACCTTAGGTTGTAAAAGAAGTATTAAACATATCAAAATACAATTTGAACACATGAAATGGTTTTTCAAGGGTGTATCCTAGGTGTTTGAATCAATTAATAGACCTTAGAACATACAAAAACACAATTTTAACACATGAGATTGTTTTTCAACGATACTCATAAGTGTTTCAATCAATTAATAGACTAAGATTGTAAATGAAATATTGAACAATTTTAACACATGGAATTGGTTTTCAAAGATATCATAAGTGTTTTCAATCAATTAATAGCGAAAAGAAAAGAACAAGTTGCAAACATTTAGTTAAGTAATACGCTTGTTTTCAATAGTTAGGATACTTTTAATAAACTATTATTATACAGAACATTCACTTTCTTATAGTTTCCTAGGTTATAAAACCTTAGATTGTAAATGAAAGAAGTATTAAACATATCAAAACACAATTTTAACACATGAAATTGTTTTTCAAAGATAACATAAGTGTTTGAATCAATGAATAGACCTTAGGTTGTAAAAGAAGTATTAAACATATCAAAATACAATTTGAACACATGAAATGGTTTTTCAAGGGTGTATCCTAGGTGTTTGAATCAATTAATAGACCTTAGAACATACGAAAACACAATTTTAACACATGAGATTGTTTTTCAACGATATTCATAAGTGTTTCAATCAATTAATAGACTAAGATTGTAAAAAAAAATATTGAACAATTTTAATACATGGAATTGGTTTTCAAAGATATCATAAGTGTTTTCAAATCAATTAATAGCGAAAAGAAAAGAACAAGTTGCAAATATTTAGTTAAGTAATACACTACAAAAAAAAGTGTATATTGTGGCGGTTTTTTTCGTATAAAGTGACGTTTATAACCACCACAATATACGCTTGTGGCGGTTTCCCAAACCGCCATAGAACTGGCCGCCACAAAGTTTAATGTGGCGGTTTTATGTTACCCGCTGCAACACCCGCCACTTTAAACATAGTGTAAGTTGTGACAGTTTTTATATGTAAGTAGTGTCAGTTATAACTGTCGCAATTTACAAGCATTGAAGAAAATTCTGACACCATAGTATACATAAGTAGTGGCGTTTTTAACTGATGTAATTTTAATACTGAATAAATAAAATTTAACCACTTTTTTTATAATTTGTTTTATACAATTATAAATTTTAACCACCACTTTTTTATAATCTTTTTTATAATCTGTTTTGTACAATTATAAAATTTAACCACCACTTTTGCATAATAAAATAAAATAATGTATAAAGTTATAATCATCCATTCATTTTCATTGAAAATTAAAGCACACATAATAATGTTCAAAAATTTATATATAATTGAAAATTAAAACACATATAAAGGTCATACATTTCTAATCAAGTTTAAAATTACAACACATAATTGTTCAAAAGTTCATACATCCCTAATCAAGTTTAAAATTACAACACATAATTGTTCAAAAGTTCATACATCCCCAATCAAGTTTAAAATTAAAACACACATCCTAATCAGTTTTGCTTCCAGCACTTGATCCTATTACTTGATTAGGTGATGGAGCACCACTTCCATAATCTGATGCCTGAAATAAATAATTTTAAGTTAATGAATTTGTATGTTTATAATTATAAAATAAAAAGACACCAATAAAAGACTTCAGTATCGAAATAGTTGTTCTAACCTCTCCTCATTTTAACTACACCCTCTGAAGACCTCAATGTTGTTGTAACATAACGCTAGTGTTCCAATTGCCATTATCTGTCCCAGTACAGCACATGTCAAATAAACATCAAAATTACTAGGGAAAGATTATCAAAATAACTATTGCTAGATTCATTAAACATAAAATGAATATGAACGAAACTAACACCCCTTTGACCCCAAAAAAAAATTAATAGTGCTTAAAGAAAAATAGGTTCCACATAGCATCAGATTGTACCCAGTAAATCCACCAAAGCAGCTTCTTCCTCTAGAATATATGCAACTCAAAAGAACAAATTTCTTATTCCACGTAGTATTAACTAAAACCAGCAAGGCTATATAGCTAAACCCTCACACAATCATGATCTATTAAAATCACTCAACCACAGGAAGACAATCTGTACTCTCACAATTATTGTACATGAAGTTTCTATTAAAAGATATTCTGTTTCTTGGCTTACCACTATGTATAGGTAAAACACTTAACTAAAAATTGTATAATAGATTGTTATTAACACATCTTTTGGGAAGTCTTAAACTAAATCTTAAAAGAAACTGGCATAATATATTAATTTTACTTTTTCATATTTTATTGAACTGAATAGGGAGGAAGCTGAAATGATTTAACTCTTCTGAAACATAACATGGTATGCAAACAATATAAAACATGCATATAAATTATTGTATATCATTGCAACATAGAGTGACATGAACTAAATAACAGTTCCATCAGAAGTAACTAAGTAAAAGAACAGTACCTGGGGTATAGCACAAAAACGAAATATAGACGAGCCTCTTAAAGCAGACATGTATATTAAGGAATCTTCAGCATGCATCAGAGCTTTAGTGACCCTGTCATTTAAGCATTGTACTGCCTTAACAGAGTTCTACTCATATTTCAAATCCTGGATTATAAAATTAAATTGAAGTGACAAATAAGAAACCCATACATCAACACACCTGAACATGGAGTGAAAGTCAAAAAGGTATTTCATGTGTAAATTTGGCCATGCCAGCACCCATTCTTTTTGTAATGTCCTCAATTGCTTCTTGATAGCTGCAAATATCATTGACTAACATTTAACTTGTTTATCATAGAATATACAGCAAAAATTTAATTACATAAATAACTGAGAAAAGCTAATAAAAAGGAAGTGAATCAATAGTCCATATACACATCTCCGTTGGTCGGGAAATCTCTTCAATTTGAACAATATGAATGGGCCACAAAATCTAACCTGGAAAAAAATCTTCTACAGCTCCTCTAATTGTCCCTCTAAATACTCATAAAAACGAATATATATATATATATATATATATATATATATATATATTAATCGTTTAACATTTAATGTAATAAATTATTTATTAATTATGTATACATAATAAATGTCACTATAATTTTTAGTTATCAATATTGGTAAAATAATCTAATTATTGATATTTAGCAATATATATTAGAAACTAAATTCTAAATTTAACCAAATTATATAAATTTAGTTAGTAGGTAAGGTTCATACCCACTTTTATAATTTAGTTTAATTATATTTTTAATTAAAGTAAAATCTTTATCATACCTACATGGAATACTAGAGATATTAAGATTAAGAAGTAAAGAGTTGATATAAAAAAAACACAATAGACTAACAAACGTGAATAAGATAGACTCTCATAAGTTTTAATACCATTTAAAAAAATAAATTGAAGTCTAACTTCACCATATAAAAATTAATTTGTAAAATAAAATTTATTATATTTACAAAATTAATTTGTTTATTCATTTAAGCCTCGCAAATGAATCATGTTTATTTAAGGGGTGTTATTAAATACAAAACACCATGTTTATTCATTAGTATGTAATCGACGGTATAATAAGTAATTCCAATCCAAATTTTGATATTCCAGAAAGGGATACAAATGAGTCCACAAATGTTATTCACAAAGATATTCTATTGGTAGCACAGCATGCATTAATGATAAACAGTACACACCCCCACTTCCCCAAGTGTAATAACAATGATAGCATAAAATATTTTTTTTATTGCCAACAAAATATATATATAATTATGTACAGATTTATGTAATAGATAGTTATTTTATATATATACTATTAAGAGTATAAATAATTTTCTGCTGATAGACCAAAAGGGAGCCCATACAAGAAAACAAGTTTTTGTTATCCTTAGTCCAATAGGGTTGATAGTGCAGTAAGTTAACAACAGATACATTTTAGAGACTCTGAATCATGGATAGAATATAGGGTATTATATGCCTACATAACTAGAAGTTACCTTCAGAGAGCGTTCAAGATAGTAGTCAAATATTACTTGACATTTGTTGGGTCCTAGTGGAACCACAAGATTGGTGTCCATCCAAGGTCCGTACCTATGAAGGCCAGCAAGCACCCCAAGTTATAAAGCATGCTAATTTGCAAAACAAATAATACACTTGAATATATCAAAATTTCTTGTTTAAATGAATAAGATGACTGAAAAAATGATCTACCATGCCTAAACAACAACAAAACAAGCACCTATTAATCATGAAGTTTGGGTAAATAAAAGCGTATATAGCTTTTCTTCCAAGTCGATCATAATTCTCTTCGCTTTTCTCTGAGCTACCTTCACAACTTTGGATGCTAACCTTTTCAAACATCTGTTGTCTCATTCATAAACAATCTTTTTAGAACATAAGCAACCAGATGTGTAACAAAAGAAATAAAAAATCCAATGCCAAAAGTATTTATTATTTTAGCTCACTTTAGAAAATTATTTTAGTTAGTAGACTGATAAAGAAAATTCTTTATTCTGGTTGCAGAAAAGGATGAAAAAGTCATATAACAAGGGTCCCAAAAAACCATCTACATGACTCAATTTTTCATGCTACAGTACAATAGCATGTAAAATGAAAAGATTTTTTAAAGACAACAAAGAAGCTTACAGTGATAGAATAGGAATCCATCTTAAGATCAGAAACAAGGCCTTTATGTGCATACGGCACATGATAGCCACCATCTAAGTTAGTTATCACAGAATACCTTAAAAAAAACCCTGAAATTGCTAAAGTCTTAGAAAAAAAAACCCATTGAATCATACAAACAACATTGTGGATATAATAAAAGCTGATGTTTAAAATTTCTTGTAGAGAATGTTCACTTGTGAGATAAAGCAAACAGGTTTACCTACTATACGTGAGAGTGAAGTTTCATAAACCAGATAAAAATCTGGTCACATAATTATAAAGAAAATGTAACCGTAGCTCACATAATAAACAATAACTTCCAGGAAAAAGAATCAATTGAATCAAATAGTCAATTCATACCTTCCAATTGCATTAAATTGTGTATTCACGTCTGCAAACATAACTTAGTGAAGAATCAATTCCAGTGGAACTCAGTACTTCTGAACAGCTATCCAGCCATTCCTTTGACACATTATGGCTATCAACTTTCTTCTAAGAGACATTCTCTTTTTCCAGATTGAGAAGAACAAAACGTCCCCAGGTAGCTGCTTTGATTGGTAAAAGGCCAAAATCCTACCCTTCATGATCACAGAGAAATCAGTTGACCTTTCCCTCTGAAAAATATATAGTACAAGAAACTTATCACGGAACATATCTGCATACATTTATATTGAAATTTCGCATTCCTGATATTCTAGTGGCCTTTATAAGTGCTCCATTGAAACCATAAGTCCTCCCCTGCAGAAATCATCGTATTTTCATATCTAAGTTTTCAAAACATAGAAACCTATATGAGAAAGTATCAGATCATGATAACTAAGTACAGTTATTACCTGTGAAGGAAAGCTTGACAATTATGTTTTCAATTTCACAAGGATCATAATATAAAAAGAGAGGAGATCTATAGAGAAGAGAATCAAAACTGCCCATGTCAGTTCCTTCAATTACACATCAAACAAAGCATTGATAAGAGAACGCGCAAGCATTTAATTACCTTCAAATCGGACCTCTTCACATCAGAGGCGTAATTTGAACTTCTGAAGGCGATAGGGTTTGATTGTGTTGAATCCTTGCAAGGAGGTGGCGATGGCGGACGCGAGAGTAGGGTTTTGTGACAATAAACGTGTGGAGCCAGAGAGCGCTAGGGTTCGTATGGAGGGAGAGAGCGCTAGGGTTTGTGTAGAGGGAGAGAGCGCTAAGGGTTCTCCACATAGGGATGAGAGTGTTGTGGAGGCAGAGGAACGAGAGTGAAGAGCGTTAGGTTTTCCAAACTGAAATTCAAAAAAAATTATTTTCTTAAGTTTTAAAAAAAAAATTCAATTTTCAATTAGTTTTTGTGAGAGTAAGTTTAGAAAAAGGAATAAAGTAAGTTTTAAAAAAAAATCCATTTAAAAAAAAATTATTTTCTTAAGTTTTCAAAAAAAAATTCAATTTTCAAAAATTCAATTTTCAATTATTAAAACTCAATTCAATTAGTTTTTGTGAAAGTAAGTTTTAAAAAAAAGAATAAAGTAATTTAAAAAAAAATCATTTTCAAGTGAAAGCAAGTTTTCAAATATGAAGGAAAATTGTGACGGTTAAAAATGACATAATTTAAAAGATAATTGTGGCGGTTAATGAAATGACGTATTATACTGAAATTTGTGGCGGTTATTAATAACCGCCATATTAAAACCGCCACATTTTACACATTTTTTTGTAGTGATACGCTTGTTTTCAATAGTTAAGATACTTTTAATAAACTATTATTATACAGAACATTCACTTTCTTATAGTTTCCTAGGTTATAAAACCTTAGATTGTAAATGAAAGAAGTATTAAACATATCAAAACACAATTATAACACATGAAATTTTTTTTCAAAGATATCATAAGTGTTTCAATCAATGAATAGACCTTAGGTTGTAAAAGAAGTATTAAACATATCAAAATACTATTTGAACACATGAAATGGTTTTTCAAGGGTGTATCCTAGGTGTTTGAATCAATTAATAGACCTTAGAACATACGAAAACACAATTTTAACACATGAGATTGTTTTTCAACGATATTCATAAGTGTTTCAATCAATTAATAGACTATGATTGTAAAAGAAATATTGAACAATTTTAACACATGGAATTGGTTTTCAAAGATATCATAAGTGTTTTCAATCAATTAATAGCGAAAAGAAAAGAACAAGTTGCAAATATTTAGTTAAGTAATACGCTTGTTTTCAATAGTTAAGATACTTTTAATAAACTATTATTATACAGAACATTCCCTTTCTTATAGTTTCATAGGTTATAAAACCTTAGATTGTAAATGAAAGAAGTATTAAACATATCAAAACACAATTTTAACACATGAAATTGTTTTTCAAAGATATCATAAGTGTTTCAATCAATGAATAGACCTTAGGTTGTAAAAGAAGTATTAAACATATCAAAATACTATTTGAACACATGAAATGGTTTTTCAAGGGTGTATCCTAGGTGTTTGAATCAATTAATAGACCTTAGAACATACGAAAACACAATTTTAACACATGAGATTGTTTTCCAACGATATTCATACGTGTTTCAATCAATTAATAGACTAAGATTGTAAAAAAAATATTGAACAATTTTAATACATGGAATTGGTTTTCAAAGATATCATAAGTGTTTTCAATCAATTAATAGCGAAAAGAAAAGAACAAGTTGCAAATATTTAGTTAAGTAATACGCTTGTTTTCAATAGTTAAGATACTTTTAATAAACTATTATTATACAGAACATTCACTTTCTTATAGTTTCATAGGTTATAAAACCTTAGATTGTAAATGAAAGAAGTATTAAACATATCAAAACACAATTTTAACACATGAAATTGTTTTTCAAAGATATCATAAGTGTTTCAATCAATGAATAGACCTTAGGTTGTAAAAGAAGTATTAAACATATCAAAATACAATTTGAACACATGAAATGGTTTTTCAAGGGTGTATCCTAGGTGTTTGAATCAATTAATAGACCTTAGAACATACGAAAACACAATTTTAACACATGAGATTGATTTTCAACGATATTCATAAGTGTTTCAATCAATTAATAGACTAAAATTGTAAAAGAAATATTGAACAATTTTCACACATGGAATTGGTTTTCAAAGATATCATAAGTGTTTTCAATCAATTAATAGCGAAAAGAAAAGAACAAGTTGCAAATATTTAGTTAAGTAATACGCTTGTTTTCAATAGTTAAGATACTTTTAATAAACTATTTTTATACAGAACATTCGCTTTCTTATAGTTTCATAGGTTATAAAACCTTAGATTGTAAATGAAAGAAGTATTAAACATATCAAAACACAATTTTAACACATGAAATTGTTTTTCAAAGATATCATAAGTGTTTCAATCAATGAATAGACCTTAGGTTGTAAAAGAAGTATTAAACATATCAAAATACAATTTGAACACATGAAATGGTTTTTCAAGGGTGTATCCTAGGTGTTTGAATCAATTAATAGACCATAGAACATACGAAAACACAATTTTAACACATGAGATTGTTTTTCAACGATATTCATATGTGTTTCAATCAATTAATAGACTAAGATTGTAAAAGAAATATTGAACAATTTTAACACATGGAATTGGTTTTGAAAGATATCATAAGTGTTTTCAGTCAATTAATATCGAAAAGAAAAGAACAAGTTGCAAACATTTAGTTAAGTAATACGCTTGTTTTCAATAGTGAAGATACTTTTAATAAACTATTATTATACAGAACATTCACATTCTTATAGTTTCCTAGGTTATAAAACCTTAGATTGTAAATGAAAGAAGTATTAAACATATCAAAACACAATTTTAACACATGAAATTGTTTTTCAAAGATATCATAAGTGTTTCAATCAATGAATAGACCTTAGGTTGTAAAAGAAGTATTAAACATATCAAAATACAATTTGAACACATGAAATGGTTTTTCAAGGGTGTATCCTAGGTGTTTGAATCAATTAATAGACCTTAGAACATAAGAAAACACAATTTTAACACATGAGATTGTTTTTCAACGATATTCATAAGTGTTTCAATCAATTAATAGACTAAGGTTGTAAAAGAAATATTGCACAATTTTAACACATGGAATTGGTTTTGAAAGATATCATAAGTGTTTACAATCAATTAATAGCGAAAAGAAAAGAACAAGTTGCAAACATTTAGTTAAGTAATACGCTTGTTTTCAATAGTTAAGATACTTTTAATAAACTATTATTATACAGAACATTCACTTTCTTATAGTTTCCTAGGTTATAAAACCTTAGATTGTAAATGAAAGAAGTATTGAACATATCAAAACACAATTTTAACACATGAAATTGTTTTTCAAAGATATCATAACTGTTTCAATCAATGAATAGACCTTAGGTTGTAAAAGAAGTATTAAACATATCAAAATACAATTTGAACACATGAAATGGTTTTTCAAGGGTGTATCCTAGGTGTTTGAATCAATTAATAGACCTTAGAACATACGAAAACACAATTTTAACACATGAGATTGTTTTTCAACGATATTCATAAGTGTTTAAATCAATTAATAGACTAAGATTGTAAAAGAAATATTGAACAATTTTAACACATGGAATTGGTTTTCAAAGATATCATAAGTGTTTTCAATCAATTAATAGTGAAAAGAAAAGAACAACTTGCAAACATTTAGTTAAGTAATACGCTTGTTTTCAATAGTCAAGATTCTTTTAATAAACTATTATTATACAGAACATTCACTTTCTTATAGTTTCCTAGGTTATAAAACCTTAAATTGTAAATGAAAGAAGTATTAAACATATCAAAACACAATTTTAACACATGAAATTGTTTTTCAAAGATATCATAAGTGTTTCAATCAATGAATAGACCTTAGGTTGTAAAAGAAGTATTAAACATATCAAAATACAATTTGAACACATGAAATGGTTTTTCATGGGTGTATCCTAGGTGTTTGAATCAATTAATAGACCTTAGAACATACGAAAACACAATTTTAACACATGAGATTGTTTTTCAACGATATTCATAAGTGTTGCAATCAATTAATAGACTAAGATTGTAAAAGAAATATTGAACAATTTTAACACATGGAATTGGTTTTGAAAGATATCATAAGTGTTTTCAATCAATTAATAGCGAAAAGAAAAGAACAAGTTGCATACATTTAGTTAAGTAATACGCTTGTTTTCAATAGTTAAGATACTTTTAATAAACTATTATTATACAGAACATTCACTTTCTTATAGTTTCATAGGTTATAAAACCTTAGAGTGTAAATGAAAGAAGTATTAAACATATCAAAACACAATTTTAACACATGAAATTGTTTTTCAAAGATATCATAAGTGTTTCAATCAATGAATAGACCTTAGGTTGTAAAAGAAGTATTAAACATATCAAAATACAATTTGAACACATGAAATGGTTTTTCAAGGGTGTATCCTAGGTGTTTGAATCAATTAATAGACCTTAGAACAAACGAAAACTCAATTTTAACACATGAGATTGTTTTTCAACGATATTCATAAGTGTTTCAATCAATTAATAGACTAACATGGTAAAAGAAATATTGAACAATTTTAACACATGGAATTTGTTTTCAAAGATATCATAAGTGTTTTCAATCAATTAATAGCGAAAAGAAAAGAACAAGTTGCAAATATTTAGTTAAGTAATACGCTTATTTTCAATAGTTAAGATACTTTTAATAAACTATTATTATACAGAACATTCACTTTCTTATAGTCTCCTAGGTTATAAAACCTTAGATTGTAAATGAAAGAAGTATTGAACATATCAAAACACAATTTTAATACATGAAATTGTTTTTCAAAGATATCATAAGTGTTTCAATAAATGAATAGACCTTAGGTTGTAAAAGAAGTATTAAACATATCAAAATACAATTTGAACACATGAAATGGTTTTTCAAGGGTGTATGCTAGGTGTTTGAATCAATTAATAGACCTTAGAACATACGAAAACCCAATTTTAACACAGGAGATTGTTTTTCGACGATATTCATATGTGTTTCAATCAATTAATAGACTAAGATTGTAAAAGAAATATTGAACAATTTTAACACATGGAATTGGTTTTGAAAGATATCATAAGTGTTTTCAATCAATTAATAGCGAAAGGAAAAAAACAAGTTGCAAAGATTTAGTTAAGTAATACGCTTGTTTTCAATAGTTCAGATACTTTTAATAAACTATTATTATACAGAATATTCACTTTCTTATAGTTTCCTAGGTTATAAAACCATAGATTGTAAATGAAAAAAGTATTAAACATATCAAAGCACAATTTTAACACATGAAATTGTTTTTCAAAGATATCATAAGTGTTTCAATCAATGAATAGACCTAAGGTTGTAAAGGAAGTATTAAACATATCAAAATAGAATTTGAACACATGAAATGGTTATTCAAGGGTCTATCCTAGGTGTTTGAATCAATTAATAGACCTTAGAACATACGAAAACACAATTTTAACTAATGAGATTGTTTTTCAACGATATTCATAAGTGTTTCAATCAATTAATAGACTAAGATTGTAAAAAAAATATTGAACAATTTTAATAAATGGAATTAGTTTTCAAAGATATCATAAGTGTTTTCAATCAATTAATAGCGAAAAGAAAAGAACAAGTTGCAAACATTTAGTTAAGTAATACGCTTGTTTTCAATAGTTAAGATACTTTTAATAAACTATTATTATACAGAACATTCACTTTCTTATAGTCTCCTAGGTTATAAAACCTTAGATTGTAAATGAAAGAAGTATTGAACATATCAAAACACAATTTTAACACATGAAATTGTTTTTCCAAGATATCATAACTGTTTCAATCAATGAATAGACCTTAGGTTGTAAAAGAAGTATTAAACATATCAAAATACAATTTGAACACATGAAATGGTTTTTCAAGGGTGTATCCTAGGTGTTTGAATCAATTAATAGACCTTAGAACATACGAAAACACAATTTTAACACATGAGATTGTTTTTCGACGATATTCATTAGTGTTTCAATCAATTAATAGACTAAGATTGTAAAAGAAATATTGAACGATTTTAAGACATGGAATTGGTTTTCAAAGATATCATAAGTGTTTTCAATCAATTAATAGCGAAAAGAAAAAAACAAGTTGCAAACATTTAGTTAAGTAATACGCTTGTTTTCAATAGTTAAGATAATTTTAATAAACTATTATTATACAGAACATTCACTTTCTGATAGTTTCCTAGGTTATAAAATCTTAGATTGTAAATGAAAGAAGTATTAAACATATCAAAACACAATTTTAACACATGAAATTTTTTTTCAAAGATATCACAAGTGTTTCAATCAATGAATAGACCTTAGGTTGTAAAAGAAGTATTAAATATATCAAAATATAATTTGAACACATGAAATGGATATTCAAGGGTCTATCCTAGGTGTTTGAATAAATTAATAGACCTTAGAACATACGAAAACACAATTTTAACACATGAGATTGTTTTTCAACGATATTCATAAGTGTTTAAATCAATTAATAGATTAAGATTGTAAAAGAAATATTGAACAATTTTAACACATGGAATTTGTTTTGAAAGATATCATAAGTGTTTTCAATCAATTAATAGCGAAAAGAAAAGAACAAATTGCAGACATTTAGTTAAGTAATACGCTTGTTTTCAATAGTTAAGATACTTTTAATAAACTATTATTATACAGAACATTCACTTTCTTATAGTTTCATAGGTTATAAAACCTTAGATTGTAAATGAAAGAAGTATTAAACATATCAAAACACAATTTTAACACATGAAATTTTTTTTCAAAGATATCATAAGTGTTTCAATCAATGAATAGACCTTAGGTTGTAAAAGAAGTATTAAACATATCAAAATACAATTTGAACACATGAAATGGTTTTTCATGGGTGTATCCTAGGTGTTTGAATCAATTAATAGACCTTAGAACATACGAAAACACAATTTTAACACATGAGATTGTTTTTCAACGATATTCATAAGTGTTGCAATCAATTAATAGACTAAGATTGTAAAAGAAATATTGAACAATTTTAACACATGGAATTGGTTTTGAAAGATATCATAAGTGTTTTCAATCAATTAATAGCGAAAAGAAAAGAACAAGTTGCAAAGATTTAGTTAAGTAATACGCTTGTTTTCAATAGTTAAGATACTTTTAATAAACTATTATTATACAAAATATTCACTTTCTTATAGTTTCCTAGGTTATAAAACCATAGATTGTAAATGAAAAAAGTATTAAACATATCAAAGCACAATTTTAACACATGAAATTGTTTTTCAAAGATATCATAAGTGTTTCAATCAATGAATAGACCTTAGGTTGTAAAAGAAGTATTAAACATATCAAAATAGAATTTAAACACATGAAATGGTTATTCAAGGGTCTATCCTAGGTGTTTGAATCAATTAATAGACCTTACAACTTACGAAAACACAATTTTAACACATGAGATTGTTTTTCAACGATATTCATTAGTGTTTCAATCAATTAATAGACTAAGATTGTAAAAGAAATATTGAACGATTTTAATAAATGGAATTAGTTTTCAAAGATATCATAAGTGTTTTCAATCAATTAATAGCGAAAAGAAAAAAACAAGTTGCAAACATTTAGTTAAGTAATACGCTTGTTTTCAATAGTTAAAATACTTTTAATAAACTATTATTATACAGAACATTCACTTTCTGATAGTTTCCTAGGTTATAAAACCTTAGATTGTAAATGAAAGAAGTATTAAACATATCAAAACACAATTTTAACACATGAAATTTTTTTTCAAAGATATCACAAGTGTTTCAATCAATGAATAGACCTTAGGTTGTAAAAGAAGTATTAAACATATCAAAATATAATTTGAACACATGAAATGGATATTCAAGGGTCTATCCTAGGTGTTTGAATTAATTAATAGACCTTAGAACATACGAAAACACCATTTTAACACATGAGATTGTTTTTCAACGATATTCATAAGTGTTTAAATCAATTAATAGACTAAGATTGTAAAAGAAATATTGAACAATTTTAACACATGGAATTTGTTTTGAAAGATATCATAAGTGTTTTCAATCAATTAATAGCGAAAAGAAAAGAACAAATTGCAAACATTTAGTTAAGTAATACGCTTGTTTTCAATAGTTAAGATACTTTTAATAAACTATTATTATACAGAACATTCACTTTCTTATAGTTTCATAGGTTATAAAACCTTAGATTGTAAATGAAAGAAGTATTAAACATATCAAAACACAATTTTAACACATGAAATTGTTTTTCAAAGATATCATAAGTGTTTCAATCAATGAATAGACCTTAGGTTGTAAAAGAAGTATTAAACATATCAAAATACAATTTGAACACATGAAATGGTTTTTCAAGGGTGTATGCTAGGTGTTTGAATCAATTAATAGACCTTAGAACATACGAAAACCCAATTTTAACACAGGAGATTGTTTTTCGACGATATTCATATGTGTTTCAATCAATTAATAGACTAAGATTGTAAAAGAAATATTGAAAAATTTTAACACATGGAATAGATTTTCAAAGATATCATAAGTGTTTTCAATCAATTAATAGCGAAAAGAAAAGAACAAGTTGCAAACATTTAGTTAAGTAATACGCTTGTTTTCAATGGTTAAGATACTTTTAATAAACTATTATTATACAGAACATTCACTTTCTTATAGTTTCCTAGGTTATAAAACCTTAGATTGTAAATGAAAGAAGTATTGAACATATCAAAACACAATTTTAACACATGAAATTGTTTTTCAAAGATATCATAAGTGTTTCAATCAATGAATAGACCTTAGGTTGTAAAAGAAGTATTAAACATATCAAAATACAATTTGAACACATGAAATGGTTTTTCAAGGGTGTATCCTAGGTGTTTGAATCAATTAATAGACCTTAGAACATACGAAAACACAATTTTAACACATGAGATTGTTTTTCAACGATATTCATAAGTGTTTCAATCAATTAATAGAATAAGATTGTAAAAGAAATATTCAACAATTTTAACACATGGAATTGGTTTTGAAAGATATTATAAGTGTTTTCAATCAATTATAAGCGAAAAGAAAAGAACAAGTTGCAAACATTTAGTTAAGTAATACGCTTGTTTTCAATAGTTAAGATACTTTTAATAAACTATTATTATACAGAACATTCACTTTCTTATAGTTTCCTAGGTTATAAAACCTTAGATTGTAAATGAAAGAAGTATTAAACATATCAAAACACAATTTTAACACATGAAATTGTTTTTCAAAGATATCATAAGTGTTTCAATCAATGAATAGACCTTAGGTTGTAAAAGAAGTATTAAACATATCAAAATACAATTTGAACACATGAAATGGTTTTTCATGGGTGTATCCTAGGTGTTTGAATCAATTAATAGAACTTAGAACATACGAAAACACAATTTTAACACATGAGATTGTTTTTCAACGATATTCATAAGTGTTGCAATCAATTAATAGACTAAGATTGTAAAAGAAATATTGAATAATTTTAACACATGGAATTGGTTTTGAAAGATATCATAAGTGTTTTCAATCAATTAATAGCGAAAAGAAAAGAACAAGTTGCAAAGATTTAGTTAAGTAATACGCTTGTTTTCAATAGTTAAGATAATTTTAATAAACTATTATTATACAGAATATTCACTTTCTTATAGTTTCCAAGGTTATAAAACCATAGATTGTAAATGAAAAAAGTATTAAACATATCAAAGCACAATTTTAACACATGAAATTGTTTTTCAAAGATATCATAAGTATTTCAATCAATGAATAGACCTAGGTTGTAAAAGAAGTATTCAACATATCAAAATATAATTTGAACACATGAAATGGTTATTCAAGGGTCTATCCTAGGTGTTTGAATCAATTAATAGACCTTAGAACTTACGAAAACACAATTTTAACACATGAGATTGTTTTTCAACGATATTCATAAGTGTTTCAATCAATTAATAGACTAAGATTGTAAAAGAAATATTGAACATATCAAAACACAATTTGAACACATGGAATTGGTTTTCAAAGATATCATAAGTGTTTTCAATCAATTAATAGCGAAAAGAAAAGAACAAGTTGCAAACATTTAGTTAAGTAATACGCTTGTTTTCAATAGTTAAGATACTTTTAATAAACTATTATTATACAGAACATTCACTTTCTTATAGTTTCCTAGGTTATAAAACCTTAGATTGTAAATGAAAGAAGTATTAAACATATCAAAACACAATTTAAACACATTAAATTGTTTTTCAAAGATATCATAAGTGTTTCAATCAATGAATAGACCTTAGGTTGTAAAAGAAGTATTAAACATATCAAAATACAATTTGAACACATGAAATGGTTTTTCATGGGTGTATCCTAGGTGTTTGAATCAATTAATAGACCTTAGAACATACGAAAACACAATTTTAACACATGAGATTGTTTTTCAACGATATTCATAAGTGTTGCAATCAATTAATAGACCTTAAAACATACGAAAACCCAATTTTAACACAGGAGATTGTTTTTCGACGATATTCATATGTGTTTCAATCAATTAATAGACTAAGATTGTAAAAGAAATATTGAACAATTTTAACACATGGAATTGGTTTTGAAAGATATCATAAGTGTTTTCAATCAATTAATAGCGAAAGGAAAAGAACAAATTGCAGACATTTAGTTAAGTAATACGCTTGTTTTCAATAGTTAAGATACTTTTAATAAACTATTATTATACAGAACATTCACTTTCTTATAGTTTCCTAGGTTATAAAACCTGAGATTGTAAATGAAAGAAGTATTAAACATATCAAAACACAATTTTAACACGTGAAATTGTTTTTCAAAGATATCATAAGTGTTTCAATCAATGAATAGACCTTAGGTTGTAAAAGAAGTATTAAACATATCAAAATACAATTTGAACACATGAAATGGTTTTTCAAGGGTGTATCCTAGGTGTTTGAATCAATTAATAGACCTTAGAACATACGAAAACACAATTTTAACACATGAGATTGTTTTTCAACAATATTCATAAGTGTTTCAATCAATTAATAGACTAAGATTGTAAAAGAAATATTGAACATATCAAAACACAATTTGAACACTTGGAATTGGTTTTCAAAGATATCATAAGTGTTTTCTATCAATTAATAGCGAAAAGAAAAGAACAAGTTGCAAACATTAAGTTAAGTAATACGCTTGTTTTCAATAGTTAAGATACTTTTAATAAACTATTATTATACAGAACATTCACTTTCTTATAGTTTCCTAGGTTATAAAACCTTAGATTGTAAATGAAAGAAGTATTAAACATATCAAAACACAATTATAACACATGAAATTTTTTTTCAAAGATATCATAAGTGTTTCAATCAATGAATAGACCTTAGGTTGTAAAAGAAGTATTAAACATATCAAAATACAATTTGAACACATGAAATGGTTTTTCATGGGTGTATCCTAGGTGTTTGAATCAATTAATAGACCTTAGAACATACGAAAACACAATTTTAACACATGAGATTGTTTTTCAACGATATTCATAAGTGTTGCAATCAATTAATAGACTAAGATTGTAAAAGAAATATTGAACAATTTTAACACATGGAATTGGTTTTGAAAGATATCATAAGTGTTTTCAATCAATTAATAGCGAAAAGAAAAGAACAAGTTGCAAAGATTTAGTTAAGTAATACGCTTGTTTTCAATAGTTAAGATACTTTTAATAAACTATTATTATACAAAATATTCACTTTCTTATAGTTTCCTAGGTTATAAAACCATAGATTGTAAATGAAAAAAGTATTAAACATATCAAAGCACAATTTTAACACATGAAATTGTTTTTCAAAGATATCATAAGTGTTTCAATCAATGAATAGACCTTAGGTTGTAAAAGAAGTATTAAACATATCAAAATAGAATTTAAACACATGAAATGGTTATTCAAGGGTCTATCCTAGGTGTTTGAATCAATTAATAGACCTTACAACTTACGAAAACACAATTTTAACACATGAGATTGTTTTTCAACGATATTCATTAGTGTTTCAATCAATTAATAGACTAAGATTGTAAAAGAAATATTGAACGATTTTAATAAATGGAATTAGTTTTCAAAGATATCATAAGTGTTTTCAATCAATTAATAGCGAAAAGAAAAAAACAAGTTGCAAACATTTAGTTAAGTAATACGCTTGTTTTCAATAGTTAAAATACTTTTAATAAACTATTATTATACAGAACATTCACTTTCTGATAGTTTCCTAGGTTATAAAACCTTAGATTGTAAATGAAAGAAGTATTAAACATATCAAAACACAATTTTAACACATGAAATTTTTTTTCAAAGATATCACAAGTGTTTCAATCAATGAATAGACCTTAGGTTGTAAAAGAAGTATTAAACATATCAAAATATAATTTGAACACATGAAATGGATATTCAAGGGTCTATCCTAGGTGTTTGAATTAATTAATAGACCTTAGAACATACGAAAACACCATTTTAACACATGAGATTGTTTTTCAACGATATTCATAAGTGTTTAAATCAATTAATAGACTAAGATTGTAAAAGAAATATTGAACAATTTTAACACATGGAATTTGTTTTGAAAGATATCATAAGTGTTTTCAATCAATTAATAGCGAAAAGAAAAGAACAAATTGCAAACATTTAGTTAAGTAATACGCTTGTTTTCAATAGTTAAGATACTTTTAATAAACTATTATTATACAGAACATTCACTTTCTTATAGTTTCATAGGTTATAAAACCTTAGATTGTAAATGAAAGAAGTATTAAACATATCAAAACACAATTTTAACACATGAAATTGTTTTTCAAAGATATCATAAGTGTTTCAATCAATGAATAGACCTTAGGTTGTAAAAGAAGTATTAAACATATCAAAATACAATTTGAACACATGAAATGGTTTTTCAAGGGTGTATGCTAGGTGTTTGAATCAATTAATAGACCTTAGAACATACGAAAACCCAATTTTAACACAGGAGATTGTTTTTCGACGATATTCATATGTGTTTCAATCAATTAATAGACTAAGATTGTAAAAGAAATATTGAAAAATTTTAACACATGGAATAGATTTTCAAAGATATCATAAGTGTTTTCAATCAATTAATAGCGAAAAGAAAAGAACAAGTTGCAAACATTTAGTTAAGTAATACGCTTGTTTTCAATGGTTAAGATACTTTTAATAAACTATTATTATACAGAACATTCACTTTCTTATAGTTTCCTAGGTTATAAAACCTTAGATTGTAAATGAAAGAAGTATTGAACATATCAAAACACAATTTTAACACATGAAATTGTTTTTCAAAGATATCATAAGTGTTTCAATCAATGAATAGACCTTAGGTTGTAAAAGAAGTATTAAACATATCAAAATACAATTTGAACACATGAAATGGTTTTTCAAGGGTGTATCCTAGGTGTTTGAATCAATTAATAGACCTTAGAACATACGAAAACACAATTTTAACACATGAGATTGTTTTTCAACGATATTCATAAGTGTTTCAATCAATTAATAGAATAAGATTGTAAAAGAAATATTCAACAATTTTAACACATGGAATTGGTTTTGAAAGATATTATAAGTGTTTTCAATCAATTATAAGCGAAAAGAAAAGAACAAGTTGCAAACATTTAGTTAAGTAATACGCTTGTTTTCAATAGTTAAGATACTTTTAATAAACTATTATTATACAGAACATTCACTTTCTTATAGTTTCCTAGGTTATAAAACCTTAGATTGTAAATGAAAGAAGTATTAAACATATCAAAACACAATTTTAACACATGAAATTGTTTTTCAAAGATATCATAAGTGTTTCAATCAATGAATAGACCTTAGGTTGTAAAAGAAGTATTAAACATATCAAAATACAATTTGAACACATGAAATGGTTTTTCATGGGTGTATCCTAGGTGTTTGAATCAATTAATAGAACTTAGAACATACGAAAACACAATTTTAACACATGAGATTGTTTTTCAACGATATTCATAAGTGTTGCAATCAATTAATAGACTAAGATTGTAAAAGAAATATTGAATAATTTTAACACATGGAATTGGTTTTGAAAGATATCATAAGTGTTTTCAATCAATTAATAGCGAAAAGAAAAGAACAAGTTGCAAAGATTTAGTTAAGTAATACGCTTGTTTTCAATAGTTAAGATAATTTTAATAAACTATTATTATACAGAATATTCACTTTCTTATAGTTTCCAAGGTTATAAAACCATAGATTGTAAATGAAAAAAGTATTAAACATATCAAAGCACAATTTTAACACATGAAATTGTTTTTCAAAGATATCATAAGTATTTCAATCAATGAATAGACCTAGGTTGTAAAAGAAGTATTCAACATATCAAAATATAATTTGAACACATGAAATGGTTATTCAAGGGTCTATCCTAGGTGTTTGAATCAATTAATAGACCTTAGAACTTACGAAAACACAATTTTAACACATGAGATTGTTTTTCAACGATATTCATAAGTGTTTCAATCAATTAATAGACTAAGATTGTAAAAGAAATATTGAACATATCAAAACACAATTTGAACACATGGAATTGGTTTTCAAAGATATCATAAGTGTTTTCAATCAATTAATAGCGAAAAGAAAAGAACAAGTTGCAAACATTTAGTTAAGTAATACGCTTGTTTTCAATAGTTAAGATACTTTTAATAAACTATTATTATACAGAACATTCACTTTCTTATAGTTTCCTAGGTTATAAAACCTTAGATTGTAAATGAAAGAAGTATTAAACATATCAAAACACAATTTAAACACATTAAATTGTTTTTCAAAGATATCATAAGTGTTTCAATCAATGAATAGACCTTAGGTTGTAAAAGAAGTATTAAACATATCAAAATACAATTTGAACACATGAAATGGTTTTTCATGGGTGTATCCTAGGTGTTTGAATCAATTAATAGACCTTAGAACATACGAAAACACAATTTTAACACATGAGATTGTTTTTCAACGATATTCATAAGTGTTGCAATCAATTAATAGACCTTAAAACATACGAAAACCCAATTTTAACACAGGAGATTGTTTTTCGACGATATTCATATGTGTTTCAATCAATTAATAGACTAAGATTGTAAAAGAAATATTGAACAATTTTAACACATGGAATTGGTTTTGAAAGATATCATAAGTGTTTTCAATCAATTAATAGCGAAAGGAAAAGAACAAATTGCAGACATTTAGTTAAGTAATACGCTTGTTTTCAATAGTTAAGATACTTTTAATAAACTATTATTATACAGAACATTCACTTTCTTATAGTTTCCTAGGTTATAAAACCTGAGATTGTAAATGAAAGAAGTATTAAACATATCAAAACACAATTTTAACACGTGAAATTGTTTTTCAAAGATATCATAAGTGTTTCAATCAATGAATAGACCTTAGGTTGTAAAAGAAGTATTAAACATATCAAAATACAATTTGAACACATGAAATGGTTTTTCAAGGGTGTATCCTAGGTGTTTGAATCAATTAATAGACCTTAGAACATACGAAAACACAATTTTAACACATGAGATTGTTTTTCAACAATATTCATAAGTGTTTCAATCAATTAATAGACTAAGATTGTAAAAGAAATATTGAACATATCAAAACACAATTTGAACACTTGGAATTGGTTTTCAAAGATATCATAAGTGTTTTCTATCAATTAATAGCGAAAAGAAAAGAACAAGTTGCAAACATTAAGTTAAGTAATACGCTTGTTTTCAATAGTTAAGATACTTTTAATAAACTATTATTATACAGATCATTCACTTTCTTATAGTTTCCTAGGTTATAAAACCTTAGATTGTAAATGAAAGAAGTATTAAACATATCAAAACACAATTTTAACACCTGAAATTGTTTATCAAAGATATCATAAGTGTTTCAATCAATGAATAGACCTTAGGTTGTAAAAGAAGTATTAAACATATCAAAATACAATTTGAACACATGAAATGGTTTTTCAAGGGTGTATCCTAGGTGTTTGAATCAATTAATTGACCTTAGAACATACGAAAACACAATTTTAACACATGAGATTGTTTTTCAACGATATTCATAAGTGTTTCAATCAATTAATAGACTAAGATTGTAAAAGAAATATTGAACGATTTTAAGACATGGAATTGGTTTTCAAAGATATCATAAGTGTTTTCAATCAATTAATAGCGAAAAGAAAAAAACAAGTTGCAAACATTTAGATAAGTAATACGCTTGTTTTCAATAGTTAAGATACTTTTAATAAACTATTATTATACAGAATATTCACTTTCTTATAGTTTCCTAGGTTATAAAACCATAGATTGTAAATGAAAAAAGTATTAAACATATCAAAGCACAATTTTAACACATGAAATTGTTTTTCAAAGATATCATAAGTGTTTCAATCAATGAATAGACCTTAGGTTGTAAAAGAAGTATTAAACATATCAAAATAGAATTTGAACACATGAAATGGTTATTCAAGGGTCTATCCTAGGTGTTTGAATCAATTAATAGACCTTACAACTTACGAAAACACAATTTTAACACATGAGATTGTTTTTCAACGATATTCATTAGTGTTTCAATCAATTAATAGACTAAGATTGTAAAAGAAATATTGAACGATTTTAAGACATGGAATTGGTTTTCAAAGATATCATAAGTGTTTTCAATCAATTAATAGCGAAAAGAAAAAAACAAGTTGCAAACATTTAGTTAAGTAATACGCTTGTTTTCAATAGTTAAGATACTTTTAATAAACTATTATTATACAGAATATTCACTTTCTTATAGTTTCCAAGGTTATAAAACCATAGATTGTAAATGAAAAAAGTATTAAACATATCAAAGCACAATTTTAACACATGAAATTGTTTTTCAAAGATATCATAAGTGTTTCAATCAATGAATAAACCTTAGGTTGTAAAAGAAGTATTCAACATATCAAAATATAATTTGAACACATGAAATGGTTATTCAAGGGTCTATCCTAGGTGTTTGAATCAATTAATAGACCTTAGAACTTACGAAAACACAATTTTAACACATGAGATTGTTTTTCAACGATATTCATAAGTGTTTCAATCAATTAATAGACTAAGATTGTAAAAGAAATATTGAACATATCAAAACACAATTTGAACACATGGAATTGGTTTTCAAAGATATCATAAGTGTTTTCAAACAATTAATAGCGAAAAGAAAAGAACAAGTTGCAAACATTTAGTTAACTAATACGCTTGTTTTCAATAGTTAAGATATTTTTAATAAACTATTATTATACAGAACATTCACTTTCTTATAGTTTCCTAGGTTATAAAACCTTAGATTGTAAATGAAAGAAGTATTAAACATATCAAAACACAATTTTAACACATGAAATTGTTTTCCAAAGATATCATAAGTGTTTCAATCAATGAATAGACCTTAGGTTCTAAAAGAAGTATTAAACATATCAAAATACAATTTGAACACATGAAATGGTTTTTCAAAGGTGTATCCTAGGTGTTTGAATCAATTGATAGACCTTAGAACATACGAAAACACAATTTTAACACATGAGATTGTTTTTCAACGATATTCATAAGTGTTTCAATCAATTAATAGACTAAGATTGTAAAAGAAATATTCAACAATTTTAACACATGGAATTGGTTTTCAAAGATATTATAAGTGTTTTCAATCAATTATAAGCGAAAAGAAAAGAACAAGTTGCAAACATTTAGTTAAGTAATACGCTTGTTTTCAATAGTTAAGATACTTTTAATAAACTATTATTATACAGAACATTCACTTTCTTATAGTTTCCTAGGTTATAAAACCTTAGATTGTAAATGAAAGAAGTATTAAACATATCAAAACACAATTTTAACACATGAAATTGTTTTTCAAAGATATCATAAGTGTTTCAATCAATGAATAGACCTTAGGTTGTAAAAGAAGTATTAAACATATCAAAATACAATTTGAACACATGAAATGGTTTTTCATTGGTGTATGCTAGGTGTTTGAATCAATTAATAGACCTTAGAACATACGAAAACACAATTTTAACACATGAGATTGTTTTTCAACGATATTCATAAGTGTTGCAATCAATTAATAGACTAAGATTGTAGAAGAAATATTGAACAATTTTAACACATGGAATTGGTTTTGAAAGATATCATAAGTGTTTTCAATCAATTAATAGCGAAAAGAAAAGAACAAGTTGCAAAGATTTAGTTAAGTAATACGCTTGTTTTCAATAGTTAAGATACTTTTAATAAACTATTATTATACAGAATATTCACTTTCTTATAGTTTCCTAGGTTATAAAACCATAGATTGTAAATGAAAAAAGTATTAAACATATCAAAGCACAATTTTAACACATGAAATTGTTTTTCAAAGATATCATAAGTGTTTCAATCAATGAATAGACCTTAGGTTGTAAAAGAAGTATTAAACATATCAAAATAGAATTTGAACACATGAAATGGTTATTCAAGGGTCTATCTTAGGTGTTTGAATCAATTAATAGACCTTACAACTTACGAAAACACAATTTTAACACATGAGATTGTTTTTCAATGATATTCATAAGTGTTTCAATCAATTAATAGACTAAGATTGTAAAAGAAATATTGAACATATCAAAAACACAATTTGAACACATGGAATTGGTTTTCAAAGATATCATAAGTGTTTTCAATCAATTAATAGCGAAAAGAAAAGAACAAGTTGCAAACATTTAGTTAAGTAATACGCTTGTTTTCAATAGTTAAGATACTTTTAATAAACTATTATTATACAGAACATTCACTTTCTTATAGTTTCATAGGTTATAAAACCTTAAATTGTAAATGAAAGAAGTATTAAACATATCAAAACACAATTTTAACACATGAAATTGTTTTTCAAAGATATCATAAGTGTTTCAATCAATGAATAGACCTTAGGTTCTAAAAGAAGTATTAAACATATCAAAATACAATTTGAACACATGAAATGGTTTTTCAAGGGTGTATCCTAGGTGTTTGAATCAATTAATAGACCTTAGAACATACGAAAACCAAATTTTAACACATGAGATTGTTTTTCAACGATATTCATATGTGTTTCAATCAATTAATAGACTAAGATTCTAAAAGAAATATTGAAAAATTTTAACACATGGAATAGGTTTTCAAAGATATCATAAGTATTTTCAATCAATTAATAGCGAAAAGAAAAGAACAAGTTGCAAACATTTAGTTAAGTAATACGCTTGTTTTCAATGGTTAAGATACTTTTAATAAACTATTATTATACAGAACATTCACTTTCTTATAGTTTCCTAGGTTATAAAACCTTAGATTGTAAATGAAAGAAGTATTAACGTATCAAAACACAATTTTAACACATGAAATTATTTTTCTAAGATATCATAAGTGTTTCAATCAATGAATAGACCTTAGGTTGTAAAAGAAGTATTAAACATATCAAAATACAATTTGAACACATGAAATGGTTTTTCAAGGGTGTATCCTAGGTGTTTGAATCAATTAATAGACCTTAGAACATACGAAAACACAATTTTAACACATCAGATTGTTTTTCAACGATATTCATAAGTGTTTCCATGAATTAATAGACTAAGATTGTAAAAGAAATATTGAACAATTTTCACACATGGAATTGGTTTTCAAAGATATCATAAGTTTTTTCAATCAATTAATAGCGAAAAGAAAAGAACAAGTTGCAAACATTTAGTTAAGTAATACGCTTGTTTTCAATAGTTAAGATACTTTTAATAAACTATTATTATACAGAATATTCACTTTCTTATAGTTTCCTAGGTTATAAAACCATAGATTGTAAATGAAAAAAGTATTAAACATATCAAAGCACAATTTTAACACATCAAATTGTTTTTCAAAGATATCATAAGTGTTTCAATCAATGAATAGACCTTAGGTTGTAAAAGAAGTATTAAACATATCAAAATATAATTTGAACACATGAAATGGTTATTCAAGGGTCTATCCTAGGTGTTTGAATCAATTAATAGACCTTAGAACTTACGAAAACACAATTTTAACACATGAGATTGTTTTTCAACGATATTCATAAGTGTTTAAATCAATTAATAGACTAAGATTGTAAAAGAAATATTGAACAATTTTAACACATGGAATTTGTTTTGAAAGATATCATAAGTGTTTTCAATCAATTAATAGCGAAAAGAAAAGAACAAATTGCAGACATTTAGTTAAGTAATACGCTTCTTTTCAATAGTTAAGATACTTTTAATAAACTATTATTATACAGAACATTCACTTTCTTATAGTTTCATAGGTTATAAAACCTTAGATTGTAAATGAAAGAAGTATTAAACATATCAAAACACAATTTTAACACATGAAATTGTTTTTCAAAGATATCATAAGTGTTTCAATCAATGAATAGACCTTAGGTTGTAAAAGAAGTATTAAACATATCAAAATACAATTTGAACACATGAAATGGTTTTTCATGGGTGTATCCTAGGTGTTTGAATCAATTAATAGACCTTAGAACATACGAAAACACAATTTTAACACATGAGATTGTTTTTCAACGATATTCATAAGTGTTGCAATCAATTAATAGACTAAGATTGTAAAAGAAATATTGAACAATTTTAACACATGGTATTGGTTTTGAAAGATATCATAAGTGTTTTCAATCAATTAATAGCGAAAAGAAAAGAACAAGTTGCAAAGATTTAGTTAAGTAATACGCTTGTTTTCAATAGTTAAGATACTTTTAATAAACTATTATTATACAGAATATTCACTTTCTTATAGTTTCCTAGGTTATAAAACCATAGATTGTAAATGAAAAAAGTATTAAACATATCAAAGCACAATTTTAACACATGAAATTGTTTTTCAAAGATATCATAAGTGTTTCAATCAATGAATAGACCTTAGGTTGTAAAAGAAGTATTAAACATATCAAAATAGAATTTGAACACATGAAATGGTTATTCAAGGGTCTATCCTAGGTGTTTGAATCAATTAATAGACCTTAGAACTTACGAAAACACAATTTTAACACATGAGATTGTTTTTCAACGATATTCATAAGTGTTTCAATCAATTAATAGACTAAGATTGTAAAAGAAATATTGAACATATCAAAACACAATTTGAACACATGGAATTGGTTTTCAAAGATATCATAAGTGTTTTCAATCAATTAATAGCGAAAAGAAAAGAACAAGTTGCAAACATTTAGTTAAGTAATACGCTTGTTTTCAATAGTTAAGATACTTTTAATAAACTATTATTATACAGAACATTCACTTTCTTATAGTTTCCTAGGTTATAAAACCTTAGATTGTAAATGAAAGAAGTATTAAACATATCAAAACACAATTTAAACACATTAAATTGTTTTTCAAAGATATCATAAGTGTTTCAATCAATGAATAGACCTTAGGTTGTAAAAGAAGTATTAAACATATCAAAATACAATTTGAACACATGAAATGGTTTTTCATGGGTGTATCCTAGGTGTTTGAATCAATTAATAGACCTTAGAACATACGAAAACACAATTTTAACACATGAGATTGTTTTTCAACGATATTCATAAGTGTTGCAATCAATTAATAGACCTTAGAACATACGAAAACCCAATTTTAACACAGGAGATTGTTTTTCGACGATATTCATATGTGTTTCAATCAATTAATAGACTAAGATTGTAAAAGAAATATTGAACAATTTTAACACATGGAATTGGTTTTGAAAGATATCATAAGTGTTTTCAATCAATTAATAGCGAAAGGAAAAGAACAAATTGCAGACATTTAGTTAAGTAATACGCTTGTTTTCAATAGTTAAGATACTTTTAATAAACTATTATTATACAGAACATTCACTTTCTTATAGTTTCCTAGGTTATAAAACCTGAGATTGTAAATGAAAGAAGTATTAAACATATCAAAACACAATTTTAACACGTGAAATTGTTTTTCAAAGATATCATAAGTGTTTCAATCAATGAATAGACCTTAGGTTGTAAAAGAAGTATTAAACATATCAAAATACAATTTGAACACATGAAATGGTTTTTCAAGGGTGTATCCTAGGTGTTTGAATCAATTAATAGACCTTAGAACATACGAAAACACAATTTTAACACATGAGATTGTTTTTCAACGATATTCATAAGTGTTTCAATCAATTAATAGACTAAGATTGTAAAAGAAATATTGAACGATTTTAAGACATGGAATTGGTTTTCAAAGATATCATAAGTGTTTTCAATCAATTAATAGCGAAAAGAAAAAAACAAGTTGCAAACATTTAGTTAAGTAATACGCTTGTTTTCAATAGTTAAGATACTTTTAATAAACTATTATTATACAGAACATTCACTTTCTTATAGTTTCATAGGTTATAAAACCTTAAATTGTAAATGAAAGAAGTATTAAACATATCAAAACACAATTTTAACACATGAAATTGTTTTTCAAAGATATCATAAGTGTTTCAATCAATGAATAGACCTTAGGTTGTAAAAGAAGTATTAAACATATCAAAATACAATTTGAACACATGAAATGGTTTTTCAAGGGTGTATCCTAGGTGTTTGAATCAATTAATAGACCTTAGAACATACGAAAACCAAATTTTAACACATGAGATTGTTTTTCAACGATATTCATATGTGTTTCAATCAATTAATAGACTAAGATTCTAAAAGAAATATTGAAAAATTTTAACACATGGAATAGGTTTTCAAAGATATCATAAGTATTTTCAATCAATTAATAGCGAAAAGAAAAGAACAAGTTGCAAACATTTAGTTAAGTAATACGCTTGTTTTCAATGGTTAAGATACTTTTAATAAACTATTATTATACAGAACATTCACTTTCTTATAGTTTCCTAGGTTATAAAACCTTAGATTGTAAATGAAAGAAGTATTAACGTATCAAAACACAATTTTAACACATGAAATTATTTTTCTAAGATATCATAAGTGTTTCAATCAATGAATAGACCTTAGGTTGTAAAAGAAGTATTAAACATATCAAAATACAATTTGAACACATGAAATGGTTTTTCATGGGTGTATCCTAGGTGTTTGAATCAATTAATAGACCTTAGAACATACGAAAACACAATTTTAACACATGAGATTGTTTTTCAACGATATTCATAAGTGTTGCAATCAATTAATAGACTAAGATTGTAAAAGAAATATTGAACAATTTTAACACATGGGATTGGTTTTGAAAGATATCATAAGTGTTTTCAATCAATTAATAGCGAAAAGAAAAGAACAAGTTGCAAACATTTAGTTAAGTAATACGCTTGTTTTCAATAGTTAAGATACTTTTAATAAACTATTATTATACAGAACATTCACTTTCTTATAGTTTCATAGGTTATAAAACCTTAGATTGTAAATGAAAGAAGTATTAAACATATCAAAACACAATTTTAACACATGAAATTGTTTTTCAAAGATATCATAAGTGTTTCAATCAATGAATAGACCTTAGGTTGTAAAAGAAGTATTAAACATATCAAAATACAATTTGAACACATGAAATGGTTTTTCAAGGGTGTATCCTAGGTGTTTGAATCAATTAATAGACCTTAGAACATACGAAAACACAATTTTAACACATGAGATTGTTTTTCAACGATATTCATAAGTGTTGCAATCAATTAATAGACTAAGATTGTAAAAGAAATATTGAACAATTTTAACACATGGAATTGGTTTTGAAAGATATCATAAGTGTTTTCAATCAATTAATAGCGAAAAGAAAAGAACAAGTTGCAAAGATTTAGTTAAGTAATACGCTTGTTTTCAATAGTTAAGATACTTTTAATAAACTATTATTATACAGAATATTCACTTTCTTATAGTTTCCTAGGTTATAAAACCATAGATTGTAAATGAAAAAAGTATTAAACATATCAAAGCACAATTTTAACACATGAAATTGTTTTTCAAAGATATCATAAGTGTTTCAATCAATGAATAGACCTTAGGTTGTAAAAGAAGTATTAAACATATCAAAATAGAATTTGAACACATGAAATGGTTATTCAAGGGTCTATCCTAGGTGTTTGAATCAATTAATAGACCTTACAACTTACGAAAACACAATTTTAACACATGAGATTGTTTTTCAACGATATTCATTAGTGTTTCAATCAATTAATAGACTAAGATTGTAAAAGAAATATTGAATGATTTTAAGACATGGAATTGGTTTTCAAAGATATCATAAGTGTTTTCAATCAATTAATAGCGAAAAGAAAAAAACAAGTTGCAAACATTTAGTTAAGTAATACGCTTGTTTTCAATAGTTAAGATACTTTTAATAAACTATTATTATACAGAATATTCACTTTCTTATAGTTTCCAAGGTTATAAAACCATAGATTGTAAATGAAAAAAGTATTAAACATATCAAAGCACAATTTTAACACATGAAATTGTTTTTCAAAGATATCATAAGTGTTTCAATCAATGAATAAACCTTAGGTTGTAAAAGAAGTATTCAACATATCAAAATATAATTTGAACACATGAAATGGTTATTCAAGGGTCTATCCTAGGTGTTTGAATCAATTAATAGACCTTAGAACATACGAAAACACAATTTTAACACATGAGATTGTTTTTCAACGATATTCATAAGTGTTTCAATCAATTAATAGACTAAGATTGTAAAAGAAATATTCAACAATTTTAACACATGGAATTGGTTTTCAAAGATATTATAAGTGTTTTCAATCAATTATAAGCGAAAAGAAAAGAACAAGTTGCAAACATTTAGTTAAGTAATACGCTTGTTTTCAATAGTTAAGATACTTTTAATAAACTATTATTATACAAAACATTCACTTTCTTATAGTTTCCTAGGTTATAAAACCTTAGATTGTAAATGAAAGAAGTATTAAACATATCAAAACACAATTTTAACACATGAAATTGTTTTTCAAAGATATCATAAGTGTTTCAATCAATGAATAGACCTTAGGTTGTAAAAGAAGTATTAAACATATCAAAATACAATTTGAACACATGAAATGGTTTTTCATTGGTGTATCCTAGGTGTTTGAATCAATTAATAGACCTTAGAACATACGAAAACACAATTTTAACACATGAGATTGTTTTTCAACGATATTCATAAGTGTTGCAATCAATTAATAGACTAAGATTGTAGAAGAAATATTGAACAATTTTAACACATGGAATTGGTTTTGAAAGATATCATAAGTGTTTTCAATCAATTAATAGCGAAAAGAAAAGAACAAGTTGCAAAGATTTAGTTAAGTAATACGCTTGTTTTCAATAGTTAAGATACTTTTAATAAACTATTATTATACAGAATATTCACTTTCTTATAGTTTCCTAGGTTATAAAACCATAGATTGTAAATGAAAAAAGTATTAAACATATCAAAGCACAATTTTAACACATGAAATTGTTTTTCAAAGATATCATAAGTGTTTCAATCAATGAATAGACCTTAGGTTGTAAAAGAAGTATTAAACATATCAAAATAGAATTTGAACACATGAAATGGTTATTCAAGGGTCTATCCTAGGTGTTTGAATCAATTAATAGACCTTACAACTTACGAAAACACAATTTTAACACATGAGATTGTTTTTCAACGATATTCATAAGTGTTTCAATCAATTAATAGACTAAGATTGTAAAAGAAATATTGAACATATCAAAAACACAATTTGAACACATGGAATTGGTTTTCAAAGATATCATAAGTGTTTTCAATCAATTAATAGCGAAAAGAAAAGAACAAGTTGCAAACATTTAGTTAAGTAATACGCTTGTTTTCAATAGTTAAGATACTTTTAATAAACTATTATTATACAGAACATTCACTTTCTTATAGTTTCATAGGTTATAAAACCTTAAATTGTAAATGAAAGAAGTATTAAACATATCAAAACACAATTTTAACACATGAAATTGTTTTTCAAATATATCATAAGTGTTTCAATCAATGAATAGACCTTAGGTTGTAAAAGAAGTATTAAACATATCAAAATACAATTTGAACACATGAAATGGTTTTTCAAGGGTGTATCCTAGGTGTTTGAATCAATTAATAGACCTTAGAACATACGAAAACCAAATTTTAACACATGAGATTGTTTTTCAACGATATTCATATGTGTTTCAATCAATTAATAGACTAAGATTCTAAAAGAAATATTGAAAAATTTTAACACATGGAATAGGTTTTCAAAGATATCATAAGTATTTTCAATCAATTAATAGCGAAAAGAAAAGAACAAGTTGCAAACATTTAGTTAAGTAATACGCTTGTTTTCAATGGTTAAGATACTTTTAATAAACTATTATTATACAGAACATTCACTTTCTTATAGTTTCCTAGGTTATAAAACCTTAGATTGTAAATGAAAGAAGTATTAACGTATCAAAACACAATTTTAACACATGAAATTATTTTTCTAAGATATCATAAGTGTTTCAATCAATGAATAGACCTTAGGTTGTAAAAGAAGTATTAAACATATCAAAATACAATTTGAACACATGAAATGGTTTTTCAAGGGTGTATCCTAGGTGTTTGAATCAATTAATAGAGCTTAGAACATACGAAAACACAATTTTAACACATCAGATTGTTTTTCAACGATATTCATAAGTGTTTCCATGAATTAATAGACTAAGATTGTAAAAGAAATATTGAACAATTTTCACACATGGAATTGGTTTTCAAAGATATCATAAGTTTTTTCAATCAATTAATAGCGAAAAGAAAAGAACAAGTTGCAAACATTTAGTTAAGTAATACGCTTGTTTTCAATAGTTAAGATACTTTTAATAAACTATTATTATACAGAATATTCACTTTCTTATAGTTTCCTAGGTTATAAAACCATAGATTGTAAATGAAAAAAGTATTAAACATATCAAAGCACAATTTTAACACATCAAATTGTTTTTCAAAGATATCATAAGTGTTTCAATCAATGAATAGACCTTAGGTTGTAAAAGAAGTATTAAACATATCAAAATATAATTTGAACACATGAAATGGTTATTCAAGGGTCTATCCTAGGTGTTTGAATCAATTAATAGACCTTAGAACTTACGAAAACACAATTTTAACACATGAGATTGTTTTTCAACGATATTCATAAGTGTTTAAATCAATTAATAGACTAAGATTGTAAAAGAAATATTGAACAATTTTAACACATGGAATTGGTTTTCAAAGATATCATAAGTGTTTTCAATCAATTAATAGCGAAAAGAAAAGAACAAATTGCAGACATTTAGTTAAGTAATACGCTTCTTTTCAATAGTTAAGATACTTTTAATAAACTATTATTATACAGAACATTCACTTTCTTATAGTTTCATAGGTTATAAAACCTTAGATTGTAAATGAAAGAAGTATTAAACATATCAAAACACAATTTTAACACATGAAATTGTTTTTCAAAGATATCATAAGTGTTTCAATCAATGAATAGACCTTAGGTTGTAAAAGAAGTATTAAACATATCAAAATACAATTTGAACACATGAAATGGTTTTTCATGGGTGTATCCTAGGTGTTTGAATCAATTAATAGACCTTAGAACATACGAAAACACAATTTTAACACATGAGATTGTTTTTCAACGATATTCATAAGTGTTGCAATCAATTAATAGACTAAGATTGTAAAAGAAATATTGAACAATTTTAACACATGGAATTGGTTTTGAAAGATATCATAAGTGTTTTCAATCAATTAATAGCGAAAAGAAAAGAACAAGTTGCAAAGATTTAGTTAAGTAATACGCTTGTTTTCAATAGTTAAGATACTTTTAATAAACTATTATTATACAGAATATTCACTTTCTTATAGTTTCCTAGGTTATAAAACCATAGATTGTAAATGAAAAAAGTATTAAACATATCAAAGCACAATTTTAACACATGAAATTGTTTTTCAAAGATATCATAAGTGTTTCAATCAATGAATAGACCTTAGGTTGTAAAAGAAGTATTAAACATATCAAAATAGAATTTGAACACATGAAATGGTTATTCAAGGGTCTATCCTAGGTGTTTGAATCAATTAATAGACCTTACAACTTACGAAAACACAATTTTAACACATGAGATTGTTTTTCAACGATATTCATAAGTGTTTCAATCAATTAATAGACTAAGATTGTAAAAGAAATATTGAACATATCAAAACACAATTTGAACACATGGAATTGGTTTTCAAAGATATCATAAGTGTTTTCAATCAATTAATAGCGAAAAGAAAAGAACAATTTGCAAACATTTAGTTAAGTAATACGCTTGTTTTCAATAGTTAAGATACTTTTAATAAACTATTATTATACAGAACATTCACTTTCTTATAGTTTCATAGGTTATAAAACCTTAGATTGTAAATGAAAGAAGTATTAAACATATCAAAACACAATTTTAACACATGAAATTGTTTTTCAAAGATATCATAAGTGTTTCAATCAATGAATAGACCTTAGGTTGTAAAAGAAGTATTAAACATATCAAAATACAATTTGAACACATGAAATGGTTTTTCAAGGGTGTATCCTAGGTGTTTGAATCAATTAATAGACCTTAGAACATACGAAAACCAAATTTTAACACATGAGATTGTTTTTCAACGATATTCATATGTGTTTCAATCAATTAATAGACTAAGATTCTAAAAAAAATATTGAAAAATTTTAACACATGGAATAGGTTTTCAAAGATATCATAAGTATTTTCAATCAATTAATAGCGAAAAGAAAAGAACAAGTTGCAAACATTTAGTTAAGTAATACGCTTGTTTTTAATAGTTAAGATACTTTTAATAAACTATTATTATACAGAACATTCACTTTCTTATAGTTTCCTAGGTTATAAAACCTTAGATTGTAAATGAAAGAAGTATTAACGTATCAAAACACAATTTTAACACATGAAATTATTTTTCTAAGATATCATAAGTGTTTCAATCAATGAATAGACCTTAGGTTGTAAAAGAAGTATTAAACATATCAAAATACAATTTGAACACATGAAATGGTTTTTCAAGGGTGTATCCTAGGTGTTTGAATCAATTAATAGACCTTAGAACATACGAAAACACAATTTTAACACATCAGATTGTTTTTCAACGATATTCATAAGTGTTTCCATGAATTAATAGACTAAGATTGTAAAAGAAATATTGAACAATTTTCACACATGGAATTGGTTTTCAAAGATATCATAAGTTTTTTCAATCAATTAATAGCGAAAAGAAAAGAACAAGTTGCAAACATTTAGTTAAGTAATACGCTTGTTTTCAATAGTTAAGATACTTTTAATAAACTATTATTATACAGAATATTCACTTTCTTATAGTTTCCTAGGTTATAAAACCATAGATTGTAAATGAAAAAAGTATTAAACATATCAAAGCACAATTTTAACACATCAAATTGTTTTTCAAAGATATCATAAGTGTTTCAATCAATGAATAGACCTTAGGTTGTAAAAGAAGTATTAAACATATCAAAATATAATTTGAACACATGAAATGGTTATTCAAGGGTCTATCCTAGGTGTTTGAATCAATTAATAGACCTTACAACTTACGAAAACACAATTTTAACACATGAGATTGTTTTTCAACGATATTCATAAGTGTTTAAATCAATTAATAGACTAAGATTGTAAAAGAAATATTGAACAATTTTAACACATGGAATTTGTTTTGAAAGGTATCATAAGTGTTTTCAATCAATTAATAGCGAAAAGAAAAGAACAAATTGCAGACATTTAGTTAAGTAATACGCTTCTTTTCAATAGTTAAGATACTTTTAATAAACTATTATTATACAGAACATTCACTTTCTTATAGTTTCATAGGTTATAAAACCATAGATTGTAAATGAAAGAAGTATTAAACATATCAAAACACAATTTTAACACATGAAATTGTTTTTCAAAGATATCATAAGTGTTTCAATCAATGAATAGACCTTAGGTTGTAAAAGAAGTATTAAACATATCAAAATACAATTTGAACACATGAAATGGTTTTTCAAGGGTGTATCCTAGGTGTTTGAATCAATTAATAGACCTTAGAACATACGAAAACACAATTTTAACACATGAGATTGTTTTTCAACGATATTCATAAGTGTTTAAATCAATTAATAGACTAAGATTGTAAAAGAAATATTGAACAATTTTAACACATGGAATTTGTTTTGAAAGATATCATAAGTGTTTTCAATAAATTAATAGCGAAAAGAAAAGAACAAATTGCAGACATTTAGTTAAGTAATACGCTTGTTTTCAATAGTTAAGATACTTTTAATAAACTATTATTATACAGAACATTCACTTTCTTATAGTTTCCTAGGTTATAAAACCTTAGATTGTAAATGAAAGAAGTATTAAACATATCAAAACACAATTTTAACACATGAAATTGTTTTTCAAAGATATCATAAGTGTTTCAATCAATGAATAGACCTTAGGTTGTAAAAGAAGTATTAAACATATCAAAATACAATTTGACCACATGAAATGGTTTTTCAAGGGTGTATCCTAGGTGTTTGAAAAAATTAATAGACCTTAGAACATACGAAAACACAATTTTAACACATGAGATTGGTTTTCATCAACATTCATAAGTGTTTCAATCAATTAATAGACTAAGATTGTGATCCTGCCTGTTGACCGGAGCGTTGGATAATGCCTCGTCAAAGGATCGACGTGCGCGCCGCTTCTCACCTCCGTTCCTCCTCTGGATCTATCTCAAGAACCGGCAAAGAAACGACACGGCGCCGCTGCGGCTGATCGCACTCCGACGCTCAAGTCAGTGACGGTATAACCAAATACTAAGAACTGGAACCGTGCAAACTCTCTCTCACAAACAGCTCTGTCACTCGCAAGCGTAAAGTGTATGAACTGAACGCGCGTACCTTAGAAAATCTGTTAAGAACTCTTATATACCTGGTGGTTTTCTCTCTCCTGGCAGTTACAGACCTGGACACGTGGCTCGCATCCAACTGTACACGTGCCATCATCTGGAGGCTCCCTGACTTGGCACTGCTTCTACTCATATTTTGGCTAAGTTACTTATGCATGGTACTGCCCAGTGCATAGCTAACTTAGGAGTGCGATCTCTATTGAAACTGGCGAGTTAGGGCCTTCATACACCTTCCCCGTGGTCTCGTCGGCCGCCTTCATAATCTGCTTCTCCTTCGTCTTCGGCGATGTGCTTATTCTGGCGATCTCCGACTGCCTGGTCGCCTGAGTCTACATCTGGCGACTTCATCTTCAACCTGGCGATCGCCTATTCTGGTAAACTGGAAATCGGAACACGCCAACTTAACAATCGGCGACCACACGTGCCTCCCGACTTCCTTCCCATCTGCCAACCTGGCGCCTTGTCAACACGCCTACACTGTAGCAGGATGCCACGTCATCACACCCGTCCACCAGGGCGGTACACAAACCCCCCAGTCTTAAGCAAAGACTTGTCTAGCGAAAAGACTGAAAGAGCCCTCGTCAACACCGACCTACGTGGCACTGATGCAGAATTCCAAGCGATCGTACTTTCTGCTGCTCTGACGCTCCACCAAACCCTTCACCGATCGCTCGACACGTGGCTTCATCAACGGCTCTCTTCATCTGCCGTTAGCGCTTCCAAAACTTATTTCGAAAACCCTTAAACCCCTTACGCTCCTACTGTTCCATCACTTTCTTCACACTTGCATACGCTCTCATTTCCTTCTGCGAAAGCTCTCGACGTTCCTCGACGCTCTAGATCACCACCTCCCTTCAACGTTTTCCTGATCATCGAAAGGTAACTACTTTCCTTCATCTGCTGGGTTCCCTTGCATTTTCACCGATTCGCATCATCCTGTAACTGTCTGGTGCATACGCTGTGGGCTGTTTTTCCATTTCTCCTTCTGCGTAACTTAGGGCTTTGTCGATCGTCGCAACGAACTCACATTCGTTCGTCTTTCACCTTCCTTCTATGATCGAGTCAGCCTTTGTAACCCTCCTGATTATTATTCTTTCTCTTTCTTCTTCCTTTGCAGTTGCTACCATGACTCGCACCAAGATTACCCCGAACCCCCCTCCATCAGCGCGAAACCCTCCTTCACAAGCACACGACTCAACGCAAGTTCGTGGTGCTCCCTCTTCGCAGGCTGTGAGGCCTGCGTCTTCCCAAACCGCTCTGGCCCAGGCGACTCCACCAAACGCTGGAGGAGCCCCCATCCCTCTGCCAGACTTCAAGGCTTTATACCCATGGGCTAACCCAACCCTCTTAAAGGAAACCTCGTCGGTGAACACTACGGGAGCGGTTCTGCGATTGACCAATGGGGACGAGGTCCACCAATCGTTTCACAAGGAGCACGATGAGAGAATGATGGTGCTGCCTTGCCCCGCCGCTCTGCCAGTGTGCGCCGACGATAAAGTGAGCGCCGACGGGCCCTTCTGCTTCGTCTACACCACTTTCTTCAAGAAGGTCAAACTCGGGTTCCCTCTTACTCGATTTGAGAGGGAACTCTTAACCGAGCTCAACATCGCTGCCGCCCAGCTTCACCCCAACAGCTGGACGTTTGTCCGAGCTTTCGAGATAACGTGCGCCCACCTGGGGTTGCCCGCGTCAGTGGACGTGTTTTTATTCCTGTTTGAGGCCAAGCACCCAGGAGATCGCCTGTGGGTCAGCCTGAATGCCATTGCTGGGAGATCCATTTTCACCATCTTCCAGCAGTCGTACAAGGATTGGAAGGGGAAGTTCATCCAGGTTCGCGCAAATGACAAAGACACTTCCCTTCTCGACGGTTTCCCCTTGTACTGGGTGGACAAGGGGAAAAGGAGTCCAAGAGCTGCTTCAGGAGGCCCAGAAGTCCTGATAGCATGGGAGCTTTGGATCGAGACCTTTGCCTATTCTGGAAGAGGGTGGCAGATGCCCACATAACATTCTTGACCCCCACCCTGATTTCCTTCGAGTTCTTTGAGGACCAGTTGGAATTCCAAATAGGTCAGGACGCTACACTCTTGTCTTGACATCGCTTCTGATATTGTTTCTGGGCGTCTTGTGCGACACACACAAGACTTTGGTTTTATCTTTTCTGCATATGCCTGTTTTTGCTGTCTCATTGCCTTGTACACTAATCTTTTTTCCCCTTTGAGCTAACTCATGCACTTTCGTTCCATGCAGATACCATGTTGGGTAAGAACATGCTCGCTGACTTGAAGGCGCTCGCCCGCAACCACGGGTTGGCGACCGGTTCCCAGACGGTGCCCAACTCGGCGGTCGAGAAGGCCATCATTCATGGGCGATCACCGCCCAAGGAACCCACCCAACGAAAGAAACTGGTCCTTAAAAGGCCAAAGCGAAAAGCCCCCCAAGTCGTCCAGAAGGAGGAGGAAGAGGACGACGAGGTCACTGAGGATGACCTCGTTACAATGAGGAAAAGGGTGGCACCACCTTCTCCACCTGCCCCACCCCCTCTTCCAGCTTCAACACCACCATCAACACCTGCTCCTCCTCCCTCATCGCCAACACCACGAGCCCCTTCACCACCAGTCCAAGCAACTCCACTGGCCACTGCGCCACCAGCAGTCGAGGCTCAAGAGCCAAACTTTCTGGAGGACCCCCCAAGTGCCTCTACGCCCCATATCTCAGCTGGAGGGGGCCCTCCTTCAAATGCTTCAGCTGCAGAGAACGTTCCGACCGGGGATGAGGTTGCTCACACCTCCCCAATTCAATCACCGAATCCCCGGTTGCGTCGCCACGCCAGGAAGCAAACATTGAAAACCCTGCTAAGGAAGGTGGCGGCGAGAACCCTCCACAAGCCCCCCTGGCGCCTCTCCAGGCATCCAACCTTTCCCTTGAAGTCACAAGGATGTGGGAACCTCTGACTGCCAAACTCAAAACCATAGCAGAGGATATCCCATCAATCATAACGAGGGCTGTGGAGAGCTCCACCAGGAGGCTTCAAGACGATCTCTACAACCTCAAGACCGAAAATAGCACTATGAAGGTTGAGGTGGAGAAGGTGTCATTCAGCCTGACGCTCGCGGAAATGGAACACTCTCGAGTAGAGGATGCCCTGAGTACCGAGCTCAGGCTTGCGCGCAAGGAAACTGCTGACCTTCGCCGCAAAGTCCATGAACTTGCCCAAGAAAAAGTTGAACTAGAAAGCAAGATCGTGCCTCTGCGCACCAAGGCGAGCGACCTGAAGGCTCACATTCAAGCTAATGCCGATAAGGTACAAAAACTGGAGCAAAGGTCAATCGACCGCGAGAAGCTACTTGGGCAAGTAGAGAAAGCGAGAGACGACGCCATGGCTGATCTCGCCGAGGCAAACAAGGAGAAAAGGAAGATGGCTGCCGAGTTGGCCCAAGCTCAAACAGAATCGAAGAAGGTTACTGACGACCTTCTCCATGCTCAAGAGACTAACAAACAACTCCAAAAACAGGTTGAAGAGCAGGGGCAGCAGAACAAGGAGCTCAAGAAACAGGTTGAAGAGCTTCAAGGACAATTTGAAGAACTTAAGCTAAATTCTGCTCAGATTTTGACTGCTGGATTCGAAGCCGCTCGGGAGCAATTCGCATGCCTATTCCCTGATCTCGACCTCAGCATGGTGTCGTTAAACAACGAAGTAGTAGATGGAAAAGTCGTTCCCGCCGAAGGCTCAACCAATTCCACCCCATCTGCTTCTTTATAAATTCACTTGTATTCACCTTGTAAAAACTCTTGCATATGTGTTTTGAACAGTTACTTATTTCAATAGCGAAACTTGGATATTCTTTCTTCTGACCTCTTTTGAGCGCTTTCACCTTCTTTGCATGTTTAACTTTGCCGAGTTTAACTTAGCGATTTTGCAAACACGACCTTTGGCGTAACTGCTTCGAGCCGATTCAAACTTAAGCAACAATCGCTTTAAACAACTTGTACCCTTGAGGCACTAACCTGATCATAAGAAAAGCTTCCAAGCAACGAACTGTAACTTAATCATCGGTTCAAACAACGTCCCATTCGACCTGCTTTATCAAACAAGTCTTTCAACCTTCTCGCCGTCGTTTGAACTTTTCCCGATCGCCAAAACCTCTTGGTAACACCAGCTTTTCCCAGCCTCATGCTTTGGCAGTCATTTCTTTATCTGGGGCAGAAATGCCCTTTGGGATCTTCCTTTACCCCCCTGAACTTCAGAGCTGAAGACCGGCTGGCTAGGCGTTCTCTTCGAACCTACCTTAGCCACCTTTCAAGCTTCTTCCGCCCTCTTCGCCATACCTGAACTCGTTCAAGACGAGAAGGATTTTATCTTGCCTATACCCGCATATAAGCGAGAAGGTCTTTAACTCGCCTGAGCTCGCACAACGGCGAGAAGGACTTTATTTGATGCCTCAACTTGCCCAGGGTGTACATCTCCTCCCCCTGGATGCACTGAGGATCTTTTCTTTCTCTCGCCTGCGCTCGCACAACGGCGAGGAGGTCTTTAATTGGCCTTGGCTCGCACAACGGCGATAAGGACTTTATCCGGTGCCTCAACTTGCCCAGGGTGTACATCTCCTCCCCCCTGGATGCACTGAGGACCTTTCTCGCCTGCACCCGCTCAACGGCGAGGAGGTCTTTAACTTGCCTCTACGTTGCCCCGGGAGTTACATCTTCTCGCTCCCAGAAACACGGAGGACTTTTCCTCTTTCTCGCCTGCACCCGCTCAACGGCGAGGAGGTCTTTAACTTGCCTCTACGTTGCCCCGGGAGTTACATCTTCTCGCTCCCAGAAACACGGAGGACTTTTCCTCTTTCTCGCCTGCACTCGCTCAACGGCGAGGAGGTCTTTAACTTGCCTCTACGTTGCCCCGGGAGTTACATCTTCTCGCTCCCAGAAACACGGAGGACTTTTCCTCTTTCTCGCCTGCACTCGCTCAACGGCGAGGAGGTCTTTAACTGGTGCCTCCGATCGCCAATAAACGATGAGGACTCAAAACTTAACTGGTGCCTCTAATCGCCGAAAAACGATGAGGACTTTAAAACTTAACTGGTGCCTCTAGTCGCCGAAAAACGATGAGGACTTTAAAACTTTTTAGAAAGCACGCGATATATATATATTTTCTTGCCTCAAATCATGTACAAATGACAAGGTCTTTCTTCAAACTTTCGAAAATAGCACACATGCAATCTGGAAACACCTTATACTTCGAAAACTCTTCTTTTTTTGGGTGGCCTCATTAAAAACCCTCCTTAGGGAAAAAAGAGCGCCCCCTTGAAACTGTTTTAACAGAGACATTATAATATAACATTTGTGTTTGTCTTTACTTACAAAGCTCTTAACTATAGTACAACTTCAGGTGTGTGGCGTTCCAGGTGCGAGGAATCGCCCCTCCTTCCAGCGTCTCTAAGCGGTAGGCTCCGTTCCCGAGCGCCTCGGTTATTCTGAACGGTCCAGTCCACTTGGGTGATAGTTTATTCTCCATCTCGTACTGGTGGGCCTTCCTCATCACCAGATCGCCTTCTCTAAACTATCTTGGCATCACCTTAGAATTGTACCTTCGCTCGACCCTTCTTTTCACCGCCTCAGCCTTCAGCCTTGCCTCCTCCCTGATTTCATCCAACAGATCCAGGTTCAACCTTCTCCTTTCATTCGAGTCTTCCTCTACGAAGTTCTGGAATCTCGGCGAGCTTTCCTGGATCTCCACCGAAATCATGGCGTCACACCCATAGACCAAGCTAAACGGGGTCTCATGGGTTCCGGACTGCTCGGTGGTGTGGTACGCCCAGACTATACGGGGCACCTCCTCAGCCCAACTTCCCTTGGCTTTCTCAAGCCTTCTCTTCAAACCTCTCAACAACACCCGATTAGCTGATTCCACCTGGCCATTCGTCTGAGGGTGCTCGACGGATGCAAACACTTGCTGAATTCCAACCCCTTCACAAAGCTTCTTCAACAGGTGGCTTGCAAACTGAGTCCCATTATCTGACACCAGGCGCTTAGGCACTCCAAACCGGCACACGATGTTCTTCCATACAAAGCCTTCGATCTTGTGTGCGGTGATCTGGGCCACTGGTTCTGCTTCAATCCACTTGGTGAAGTACTCAATCGCCACCACCAAGTACTTCATCTGCCTGATCGCCAGTGGAAAAGGTCCCAGGATGTCGATTCCCCAAGTATGAAACGGCCAAGGGCTATAGATCGACTTCAACTCCTCGGGAGGTGCCTTATGCCAATCGGCGTGCTGCTGGCACTGTTTACAGCATTGGGCATACTTCTTGCAATCTTCTCTCATGGATGGCCAATAGTAGCCTGCACGGAGAGTCCTCGCGGCCAGAGCTCGACCCCCGACGTGACTTCCACATATTCCTTCGTGGAGCTCTGCCATAATTCTCGTGCACTTCTCGCCGTGTATACATTCCAGGAGTGGGTGAGTGAACCCAAACCTGTACAGATCGCCATCAATCAATGTATACTTGCTGGAATTTTTCTTTACCTTCCTAGCTTCTGTTGGATCTAGCGGGAGGAGGCCATCTGCCAGGCACCGCTTGTACTGTGTTATCCAAGTGTCTGGCTCATGGGTGGCGCAGACCTGCATCACGTCCACCTTCTCTCCTCGACAAGCTCTAACTCTCGGCGATCTCAGAGTTTCTTGCGTCAAAGACTTGTGGCTTCTCGCTGCTCTCTCCGTCGACCTGCTTATCTGGAGGACCAGGTGATCTGCTACAAATGCCCTCGGCGTCTTCAGAGTTTCTTGAATCACTGTCCTCTGCCTACCCCCCTTGCCTGAACTGGCGAGCTTAGCAAGCAAGTCAGCTCGGGCATTCTGTTCTCGGGGCACATGTACCACTTCAAAAGAGGCAAAGGAACTCTTCAATTCCTGCACATACGCCAAGTCAGCCGCCATTTGTGGATCTTTAGCCTGGAACTCGCCTGTTACTTGCCCTGTGACTAGCAGCGAGTCACTCTTAGCCATCAGCACTCTGGCTCCCATTTCCTTGGCCAGCAGAATCCCGGCGATCAGCGCCTCATACTCTGCTTGATTGTTGCTGGCTTTGAAGGCGAATCTCAACGATTGTTCGATCAGCACGCCGTTGGGTCCTTCCAATATTACTCCAGCACCGCTACCCTGCTGGTTCGACGATCCATCCACCGAGAGTACCCAACGGAAGTCGTCACCTTCAACCCGCGTTGCCTCTGATGAGAGCTCGACTACAAAATCTGCGAAGATTTGCCCCTTGATCGGGCCTCGAGGCTCATATTTGATGTCAAATTCTGACAATTCTACTGCCCACTTCACCATTCTTCCCGCAACGTCAGGTTTCTTCAAGACCTTCTGGATTGGCAGGTCAGTCATCACCAGTATTGTGAAGCTGTGGAAGTAGTGGCGCAACCTCCTCGCCGAAAACACCACAGCCAGCGCAGCCTTCTCAAGGGCCTGATATCTCGTTTCTGGGCCCTGCAACACCTTGCTCACAAAATAAATAGGCTTCTGAGCCTGATCCTGGTCCTGGGCGAGCACCGCACTCACCGCCCTCTCAGTCACAGCAAAATACAACCTGAGAGGGATTCCCGCCAGTGGTTTGCACAGAACCGGCGGGCTCGCCAGATATTCCTTCATCTTGACGAAAGCTTCCTCGCATTCTTTCGTCCAAGCGAACTTGTTATTGCGCCGCAGACATTGGAAATAGGGATGTCCCTTTTCTCCGCTCGCTGACACGAAGCGAGATAGGGCTGCCATCCGACCCGTCAGCTGCTGGACTTCTTTCACTGTAGCCAGGCTTCTCATCGCCAAGATGGCGGCACACTTGTCCGGGTTGGCCTCTATTCCCCTTTCAGTCAAAAGAAAACCCAAGAACTTTCCAGCCTCCACGCCGAAAATGCATTTCTCCGGGTTGAGCTTCAACTTGAACTTGGCGATCGTCGTGAATAATTCTTCCAAGTCTGCTACGTGCTTGCTCTTCTCCTGCGAGGTCACGACCATGTCATCGACGTAGGCTTGCACGTTCCTTCCCAGCATCGGTGCAAGTACTCGATCCATCAACCTCTGGTACGTGGCCCCCGCGTTCTTCAGCCCAAACGGCATCACCTTATAGCAGTAGCACGACCTCTCCGTCATGAAGGCTGTTTTTTCTTCATCCATGGGATGCATCTTGATCTGATTATAGCCCGAGAAGGCGTCCAGGAAACTCAGCAGCTTGCACCCTGCAGCACTATCGACCAGGGCATCAATGCTTGGTAAAGGATACGAATCCTTTGGGCAAGCTTTGTTCAGATCGGTGAAATCGACGCACATGCGCCATTTCCCGCTACTCTTCTTTACCAGCACGACATTTGCCAACCACTCAGGGTACTGGACTTCCCTGATGTGGCCTGCAGCGAGGAGTTTCTGGGTCCCGTCCTTGATTGCCTGCCTCCTCTCTTCATTAAATTTCCTTCTTCTTTGTCGCACCGGTCTCACCATGTTGTCCATCGCCAGATGATGGCACAAGAAGTCGGGATCGATCCCGGGCATGTCCGAAGCGGACCAAGCAAACGCGTCCAGATGCCGCTCAATCACCTTGGCGATCTGGTCCTGGAGATCGACCTCCAGAGATCTTCCGAGCTTGAAAACTTTCCCCCCGATCTCCTTCTCGAGCCACTGCTCGACGGGTTTGGGCCTGGATTCTCTGGCGATCACCGCCTTGGCGATTCCCAGTTCCCTCGCTTCCTCGGGGCGATTACGCGCCTCTTCCTCCTCTAGGCCAGCCTCTCTCTCCCCCAGCTCAGCGTCTACCATCTCTACATCCCTTCCAGCGATATCCTCTGTTGCCGGCGGTCTGGGCTTCACACCGGGAGGTGGGGTGGTTGTTACATAGCTCACGGACCTTTTGTTTTTCAGGCTATTCTCATAGCACCTTTTCGCTTCTTTCTGGTCCGACTTGATCGTGATCACCACCCCTTCCATGGACGGCAGCTTCACCTTCATGTCCCGAGTCGATGGAATTGCGCCTATCCTGTTAAGGGTGGGCCTTCCCAACAGGATGTTATATGCCGAAGGGGCGTTTACGATGAGGTACTTGATTTTCTCCGTCCTCGACCCAGCCTCATCTGTAAACGTGGTTCTCAGCTCGATGTACCCCCTGACCTCCACCTGGTCACCAGCGAATCCATATAAGCACCCTCCATAGGGCCTCAGCTGGTCAAGGGGCAATTCCAGCTGCGTGAAAGTCGGCCAGAACATCACGTCTGCCGAGCTTCCTTGGTCCACCAGAACTCGGTGGACCTTCCTCCCTGCTGTTATCAACGAAATAACTATGGGATCGTTGTCGTGAGGCACAACATCCCGAAGATCCTGCTTTGTGAACGTAATGTCCACCTCCGGTGAGTGATCTTCAAACATGTCCACTGCCATCACCGATCGCGCATACTTTTTCCTCTGCGATGCGGTGCATCCACCACCTGAGAAACCCCCTGCAATGGTGTGGATCTCACCGTGGATTGGCATTTCGTGTTGCTGGGCTTCTCCACCTGCTGGCTGGGAACTCGATGCTCCCCCCGTCCTCCTATCCAGCAGATAGTCGTTTAGGAACCCGCTCTTAACCAGGTCGTCGAGCTGGTATCCTAAAGACAAACACGAGTCCAGGTTGTGGCCAAAGCACTGGTGGAACTCGCACCAGGCGTCCGGTTTTGACCCCAGCACCTTGTCCCCCACCTTCTCGGGCGCCTTCAACCTAGCAGATATGTTAGGGATAGCGATCAGGTCCGCCAGTCCCATGACGAATTTGTGCTTAGGCGGGCGATTGTATTCCCGGCGTGCTGGTTGTTGCCGTGCTGGCGGTTGGCGCGCTTGGCTTCTTCCCTTATTTCTCCTATCGTAAGGATAGCGAGTCCTTTGGTCTTTTCTGGCCGCCGCTGCCGTTTCCAGCACCCTCTGTGGCTGGATCCTGGTCTGGGCGCGTGGCCTGGCGGGAGCCACGCTGCCTCTCTTCTCGGCGACTTCACTCTCGTCGGCGATATGGGCCACCGCAAGTCGCCTGACTTCAGCAAACGTCGCTGGATGAGCCCTGATCAAGGCCTCGCAGAATGGCCCTGGCTGCACGCCCTTCTTGAAGGCATAGACCAACATTTCTTCATCCTTGGCCGGCGATCTGACCATCTGCGCTCCGAAGCGATTGAGGTAGTCTCTGAGGGACTCCTCATGGTACTGCCTTATATCAAACAGATCATAGGACACCCTGGGCGGTGCCTTGTTCACAATATACTGCTCGACAAAGATTTTCGAGAATTGTTGAAAATTAGTTATGTGGCCATTAGGCAGGCTCACAAACCACTCCATCGCCGTTCCCTGGAGCGTGCTCACGAACATCTTACAGTAGACGGCGTCCGACCCTCCCGACAGCATCATCTGTGTGTGGAACGTGGTCAGATGAGCCTCTGGATCCTCCACGCCAGTAAAAACAGCTTTAACCGGAACCACGCTCGTGGGAATTGGCGTGTCGGTAATCGCCTGAATGAAAGGCATTGGGAAAACACGAGGTGGCGTCAACGATGCCACCTCTTCAGCTGAAGAACGACCCTGCTGCTCCTGAAGAGCTCGACGCAGCTCCTCAGCTACCTTGCTGAGCTCCTCGTTCCTGGCGCGAGAGGCGACCAGGTCTTCATGTATCCTTGCCTGCTCCACGCGCGAGGCTTCCACAGTCGCCTGCAACGAGCGCATCATTTCTGCCATCTGCGCCATGGTCATGGCGGCGTCGCCTTCAGCTGCGACGGGAGCCACGGGACTGGAACGATTGCTTCTCATCTTTCTCATTAACTTCAGCGAACCACAGAAATACAGCAAATAACACTTCAACCACGAACGAATCAGCGATCAATCGGAGAAAACTCAAGAAACTGCGCAAGAACCCAAGAACACCGCAAACCTTCGCAGAAAACCACCAAAGAACTCGAACTTCCACCAGACAGATTGCGCGCAAGCAACAAAAGACCTCACTCCACCGATTGAAAGACAAACAAACGGCACAAAACACAAACTCACCGAACGAAACTCAAAGAAACTGCGAACGACGGTTGCACCAGCACACAACCGCCCGAAAACCTCAAAAACTTCCACGAACTCACGCTGTGGATGAGAGCACGTTTTACACGGCCCCACGGTGGGCGCCTGATGATCCTGCCTGTTGACCGGAGCGCTGGAGAATGCCTCGTCAAAGGATCGACGTGCGCGCCGCTTCTCACCTCCGTTCCTCCTCTGGATCTATCTCAAGAACCTGCAAAGAAACGACACGGCGCCGCTGCGGCCGATCGCACTCCGACGCTCAAGTCAGTGACGGTATCACCAAATACTAAGAACTGGAACCGTGCAAACTCTCTCTCACAAACAGCTCTGTCACTCGCAAGCGTAAAGTGTATGAAACATTATCTTTAGAGATATATGCATGAGAAGGTAATTTTTTTAGAATGTGAGACTTCTCATCCTTTGCTTTAGTCAAAACATTAAGTTTAGTCTCACTCTCCAATTGTCTATAAGCAATTGATTGCACAGTTTGTGAAACTTCTTTCAAAAGAGTTTTTAAAGATTTTAATTCACTTCCAATAGACTTTGTAGAATGAGAAGAAGAAGACATGGCTAAAGCTTTGTGTATACAAGTATTTTACCTTGAGAAAACTTAGGAAAGTCAAAGAAGGTAGTTTTCCAGGTAAGGGAGGTGAGTCACAAAGGACTACTTAAATACCAAGCCTTTGCCTTAGCCAAAAACTATCCCTCAATGTCTTCACACAAAACTTTCTCTTAGTAAACCACTTAGAACACAATTAAGTTGAGAAATCAAATTTTCAATGAAAGAAAACAATGCAAGCTACTAATCAACAAAGCTAGTCGGTTTAACACAAACTTAACAAAATAACCATGCAAAGCGTCACTAACTAAGCAAAAGAAAAGGCAATTACAAACAAGTAACAATTACTAATTAAGAATGCTATACTATTCGGCCCTAGGTGAGGCTTCTTGGACACTTTGAGCCCTTGAAGACACACTCACCGTCTAAACGTAATTAACAAGGTAATTAACAATAAACCAAGTTGCAAAGGAAATAAGAGAACTCCCTTTGTTGATCCTCTTTTGGTTAGTGCACTTCCTTGTTGTCTTTGCTTGTTGATCTTCCAAGTGTTTGTAGTGTTTGTTTCAAGAAGCTTGTTTCGCCTTAGCTTTGACTCTTCCTTAGAAAGTTGGCTTTAATTCTCCAATTTCCAGCACCTATTCACAAGGGCTTAACCTTAAACCAAGTCAATTTCCATGCACATAAGCACCAAGAGAGAATTAAATTCCAGCACCCAAAAAGAGAGGTCAAGGAACAAAAGCAAGAAACAAATTTAATTGAAAGAAAACAGTACTACCAAAAGGATTTATAATATGACAACTTAGAAAGAGATTCAAGAAATTAAAGCAAACAATTAAAGGTACTCAATAAAAGTTGGCACACAAAAGGAATTCCTAAAGAAAAGCACTAGATTAGATGACCAAATAAAAAAACACAGAACCACTGGAAAATGTTGTGGGCCAGAAAACGTGTTTGTTCCCCGATTTATGCTGATCTGTATTTTTGGAATTTGGCTCTGAAATTTGTTATGCAAGATATTCAGGATCTTATCTAAAATCTGGCTTTGGATTCACTCAAAACGGATGCACCATTTTTTTTAATAAATTTTGCAAAATTGGTGTTCGGTTAGGCCAGCTGGAGCGCTCAAGATTTGCACTCTGATTTTGTAAGATTTATCATTTTTTTTCTGTTGCTTCTTTTGACCTCATTCTTTTTTTTGTCTTTTCTATAACACTTTAAACTTGCATTTTCCAGAAAATCAGAATTTTCCTATGGGTGGAAATATTTTTTTAAACAAAACAGCCCAGAACAGAGAGATGATACAGGGGAAATCTGGAAAACTGGAAGAAAACAGCAAGATAACCAAAATTAACACAATGGAAATGTAAGAATGGAAATTGTGTAAGAACTAAGACACAATTATGAACTCAAACTAAAAATAAAAAGCACCAAAGGATCAAAATAACAGCAGATTAAAGCAATATAAAGAGACCCAAAAACAAGAAACAATCAAGCCAATAATAGGACTACTAAGAATTGTTGACAAATATGGATTCACATGACTTGACACAACATTTATAGATTCAGAAAATAAAGACTCAAAGCATAAAATGAAGCAATTATAAGAAAGCAATAAGGACTCAATTTCCTAAAAGAAAAACAGCCACACAATGGTGTAAGGAATCCTATCACAAGCTGCACAGAATTTGTTCAAGATCAATTGAACAATTGTGCTTTGGTTGGATCTTCCATAAGCACACCAAGAACAATTTAAAATATAAAAACAGCAAGACAAGTAAGGAATTGAAATGACAAAGATGAAATAAAGAAGAACTGAAATTAAAAGACCAAGCTACTCATCTTGAAGAACCAAAAGCTCATGATACCAAATGATGGCATTTCATGTGTTCTTCTTGAATCAAAGTAGTAAAACGTGATGCGGAAGCAATGGATGAGTGAAACAAAGCCCTCCTAGGAGTTGTGTTGGCTTTGAAGGTGCATGAGGAGTGTGATGTTTGAGTGGTTCGGCCAGCTCAAGGGAGAAAGGTGAAAGGATTGAAGTTTATAGCCTAGATTTCTAGGAGAAGTAAAGCTAGTGCACAAAAATGGCAGCATAACAATACTCAATTAAACTTGAAAATACAAGGTGTAGGCTCCTCCTTTTATAGGCTAAGGAGGACCATAATGCAACCCTAATGCTAGCCAAATGAAATGTAAATGTGAAGCACATGGGTGCACAAATGAGCACATGGGGAGGGGTGTGTCTAGTTTTTATGCTCACCCCCTCCATGGGCTTTCTAGACCAGCCTTGGTAAATTTAGAGGTTTTTTTAGAAACTCTAAGTTTACCTAGGTTGGTGTTTTAGGTGCCAAAATTAATTCTAAGAAAATTACAAATAAAGTTCCTATGCTAATTTTGACAAGAAATTAAAGTCTACTCTACACTAGAGTTTATGGCATTTGAACATGTAAAAGAACGTCTTCTTGGATCCTCTTGGCCATAACTCTATGGTTGGCCCAAATCTACCCTTTGGTGGGCTTGCATGTGGGCTTGTGCTTGGGCCTCTTCCATCATTACATTTGGCGACTTCATCTTTAACCCGGTGACCGCCGGTTCTGGTATGTTGGAGATCGGAGCACGCCAACTTCATAACTAGCGATTACACGAGCCCCCCGACCTCCTTCCCTTCTGCCAACCTGGCGTCTCGTCAATCACGCCTATACTATAGCTTGATGCCACGTCATCACTTCCGACTACCAGGGCGGTACACAATCAATGAATAGACCTTAGGTTGTAAAAGAAGTATTAAACTTAGCAGAATACAATTTGAACACATGAAATGGTTTTTCAAGGGTGTATCCTAGGTGTTTGAATCAATTAATAGACCTTAGAACATACGAAAACACAATTTTATCACATGAGATTGTTTTTCAACGATATTCATAAGTGTTTCAATCAATTAATAGACTAAGATTGTAAAAGAAATATTGATCAATTTTAACACATGAAATTGGTTTTCAAAGATATCATAAGTGTTTTCAATCAATTAATAGCGAAAAGAATAGAACAAGTTGCAAACATTTAGTTAAGTAATACGTTTGTTTTCAATAGTTAAGATACTTTTAATAAACTATTATTATACAGAACATTCACTTTCTTATAGTTTCCTAGGTTATAAAACCTTAGATTGTAAATGAAATAAGTATTAAACATATCAAAACACAATTTTAACACGTGAAATTGTTTATCAAAGATATCATTGGTGTTTCATTCAATGAATAGACCTTAGGTTGTAAAAGAAGTATTAAACATATCAAAATACAATTTGAACACATGAAATGGTTTTTCAAGGGTGTATCCTAGATGTTTGAATCAATTAATAGACCTTACAACATACGAAAACACAATTTTAACACATGAGATTGTTTTTCAACGATATTCATAAGTGTTTCAGTCAATTAATAGACTAAGATTGTAAAAGAAATATTGCACATATCAAAACACAATTTTAACACATGGAATTGGTTTTCAAAGATATCATAAGTGTTTTCAATCAATTAATAGCGAAAAGAAAAGAACAAGTTGCAAACATTTAGTTAAGTAATACGTTTGTTTTCAATAGTTAAGATACTTTTAATAAACTATTATTATACAGAACATTCACTTTCTTATAGTTTCCTAGGTTATAAAACCTTAGATTGTAAATGAAAGAAGTATTAAACATATCAAAACACAATTTTAACACGTGAAATTGTTTATCAAAGATATCATTGGTGTTTCAATCAATGAATAAACCTTAGGTTGTAAAAGAAGTATTAAACATATCAAAATACAATTTGAATACATGAAATGGTTTTTCAAGGGTGTACCCTAGGTGGTTTGACTCAATTAATAGACCTTAGATCATACGAAAACACAATTTTAACACATGAGAGTGTTTTTCAACGATATTCATAAGTGTTTCAATCAATTAATAGACTAAGATTGTAAAAGAAATATTCAACATATCAAAACACCATTTGAACACATGGAATTGGTTTTCAAAGATATCATAAGTGTTTTCAATAAATTAATAGCGAAAAGAAAAGAACAAGTTGCAAACATTTAGTTAAGTAATACGTTTGTTTTCAATAGTTAAGATACTTTTAATAAACTATTATTATACAGAACATTCACTTTCTCAGTGTAGGCGTGTTGACAAGGCGCCAGGTTGGCAGGAGGGAAGGAAGTCGGGGGGCACGCGTAGTCGCCAGTTGTTAAGCTGGCGTGTTCCGATTTCCAGCTTACCAGAATAGGCGATCGCCAGGTTAAAGATCAAGTCGCCAGATGTAGATTCAGGCGACCTAGTCATTGGAGATCGCCAGAGCGAGCACATCGCCGAAGATAAAGGGGAAGCAGCAGGTTATGAAGGCGGCCGGCGAGACCACAGGGAGGGTGTATGAAGGCCCTAACTCGCCAGTTCCAGTAGAGATCGCACTCCTAAGTTAGCTATGCACTGGGCAGTACCATGCATAAGTAACTTAGCCAAAATGAGAGTAGAAGCAGCGCCAAGTCAGGGAGCCTCCAGATGATGGCACGTGTACGGTTGGATGCGAGCCACGTGTCCAAGTCTGCAACTGCCAGGAGAGAGAAAGCCACCAGGTATATAAGAGCTCTTAACAAACTCTCTGAGGTACGCACGTTCAGTTCATACACTTTACGCTTGCGAGTGATAGAGCTGATTGTGAGAGAGGATTTGCACGGTTCTTGTCCTTAGTATTTGGTGATACCGTCACTGACTTGAGCGTCGGAGTGCGATCGGCCGCAGCGGCGCCGTATCGTTTCTTTGCAGGTTCTTGAAGTAGATCCCGGAAAGGAACGGAGGTGAGAGGCGGTGCGCACGTCGATCCTTTGACGAGGCATTCTCCAGCGTTCCGGTCAGCAGGCAGGATCATCAGGCGCCCACCGTGGGGCCGTGTAAAACTTGCTCCCATTCACAGCGTGAGTTCGTGAAAGTTTTCGAGGTTTTCTGCGTGGTTGTGTGCTGGTGCAACCGTCGTTCGCAGTTTCTTTGAATTTCGTTCGGTGAGTTTGCGTTTTGTACCGTTTGTTTGGCTTTCGATCGGTGGAGTGAGGTCTTTTGTTGCTTGCGCGCAATCTGTTTGGTGGAAGTTCGAGTTCTTTCGCTTGTTTGGCTGTCCGCGGGGAAACGGTGGTTTTTGGTGAAGTTGTGGTTTTCTTCGAAGGTTTGCGGTGTTCTTGAGTTCTTGCGCAGTTTCTTGAGTTTTCTCCGATTGATCGCTGATTCGATCGTGGTTGAAGTGTTGTTTGCTGTATTCTTGTGGTACGCTGAAGTTAATGAGAAAAATGAGAAGCAATCGTTCCAGTCCTGTGGCCGCTGCTGAAGGCGACGCCGCCATGACCATGGCGCAGATGGCAGAGATGATGCGCTCGTTGCAGGCAACTGTGGAAGCCTCGCGCGCAGAGCAGGCAAGAATACATGAGGACCTGGTAGCCTCTCGCGCCAGAAACGAGGAGCTCAGCAAGGTGACTGAGGAGCTGCGTCGAGCTCTTCAGGAGCAACAAGGACGTTCTTCTGTTGAAGAGGCGGCGCCGTCTACGCCGCCTCGTGTTTTCCCAATGCCTTTCGTTCAGGCGATTACCGACACGCCTATTCCCACGAGCGTGGTTCCAGTTAAGGCTGTCTTTACCGGCGTGGAGGATCCAGAGGCTCATCTGACCACGTTCCACACGCAGATGATGCTGTCGGGAGGGTCAGACGCCGTCTACTGCAAGATGTTCGTGAGTACGCTCCAGGGAACGGCGATGGAGTAGTTTGTGAGCCTGCCTAACGGCCACATAACCAATTTTCAACAATTCTCAAAGATCTTCGTTGAACAGTACATCGTGAATAAGGCACCGCCCAGGGTGTATTATGATCTGTTTGATATAAGGCAGTACCATGGGGAGTCCCTCAGAGACTACCTCAATCGCTTCGGAGCGCAGATGGTCAGATCGCCGGCTAAGGATAAAGAAATGCTGGTTTATGCCTTCAAGAAGGGCGTGCAGCCAGGACCATTATGCGAGGCCTTGATCAGGGCTCACCCCGCGACGTTTGCTGAAGTCAGGCGACTTGCGGTGGCTCACATCGCCGACGAGAGTGAAGTCGCCGAGAAGAGAGGCAGCGTGGCTCCCGCCAGGCCACGCGCCCAGACCAGGATCCAGCCGCAGAGGGTGCTGGAAACGGCGGCGGCAGCCAAAAAGGACCAGAGGACTCGCCATCCTTACGACAGAAGGAACAAGGGAAGGAGCCAGGGGCGCCAGCAACCAGCACGCCGGGAATACAATCGCCCGCCTAAGCACAAATTTGTCATGGGACTAGCGGACCTGATCGCCATCCCTAACATATCTACTAGGTTGAAGGCGCCTGAGAAGGTGGGCGACAAGGTGCTGGGGTCAAAGCCGGACGCCTGGTGCGAGTTCCACCAATGTTTTGGCCACACCTTGGACTCGTGCTTGTCTTTGGGATATCAGCTCGACGATCTGGTTAAGAGCGGTTTCCTGAATCACTATCTGCTGGACAGGAGGACAGGGGGAGCGTCGAGTTCCTAGCCAGCAGGTGGAGAAGCCCAGCAACACGAGATGCCTATCCACGGGGAGATCCACACCATTGCAGGGGGGTTCTCAGGTGGTGGATGCACCGCATCGCAGAGGAAAAAGTATGCGCGATCGGTGATGACAGTGGACATGTTTGAAGATCACTCGCCGGAAGTGGACATTACGTTCACAAAGCAGGATCTTCGGGACGTTGTGCCTCATGACAACGATCCCATAGTTATTTCGTTGGTAACAGCAGGGAGGAAGGTCCACAGAGTCCTGGTGGACCAAGGAAGCTCGGCAGACGTGATGTTCTGGCCGACTTTCACGCAGCTAGAGTTGCCCCTTGACCAGCTAAGGCCCTATGGAGGGTGCTTATATGGGTTCGCTGGCGACCAGGTGGAGGTCAGGGGGTACATTGAGCTGAGAACCACGTTTACAGATGAGGCTGGGTCGAGGACGGAGAAAATCAAGTACCTCATCGTAAACGCCCCTTCAGCATATAACATCCTGTTGGGAAGGCCCACTCTTAACAGGATAGGCGCCATTCCGCGACTCGGCACATGAAGGTGAAGTTGCCGTCCATGGAAGGGGTGGTGATCACGATCAAGTCTGATCAGAAAGAAGCGAAAAGGTGCTATGAGAATAGCCTGAAAAACAAAAGATCAGTGAGTTATGTAACAACCACCCCACCTCCCGGTGTGAAACCCAGACCGCCGGTAACAGAGGAGGCCGCCGGAAGGGATGTAGAGATGGTAGACGCTGAGCTAGGGGAGAGGAATGCTGGCCTGGAGGACGAAGAGGCGCGGAATCGCCCCGAGGAAGCAAGGGAACAGGGAATCGCCAGGGCGGTGATCGCCAGAGAATCCAGGCCCAAACCTGTCGAGCAGTGGCTCGTGAAGGAGATCGGAGGGAAAATCTTCAAGCTCGGAAGATCTCTGGAGGACGATCTCCAGGACCAGATCGCCAAGGTGATTGAGCGGCATCTGGACGCGTTTGCTTGGTCCGCTTCGGACATGCCCGGGATCGATCCCGACTTCTTGTGCCACCATCTGGCGATGGACAACATGGTGAGACCGGTGCGACAAAGGAGAAGAAAATTCAATGAGGAGAGGAGGCAGGCGATCAGGGACGAAACACAGAAACTCCTCGCTGCAGGCCACATCAGGGAAGTCCAGTACCCTGAATGGTTGGCAAATGTCGTACTGGTGAAGAAGAGTAACGGGAAATGGCGCATGTGCGTCGATTTCACCGATCTGAACAAAGCTTGCCCAAAGGATTCGTATCCTTTACCAAGCATTGATGCCCTGGTTGATAGTGCTGCAGGGTGCAAGCTGCTGAGTTTCCTGGATGCCTTCTCGGGCTATAATCAGATCAAGATGCATCCCATGGATGAAGAAAAAACAGCCTTCATGACGGAGAGGTCGTGCTACTGCTATAAGGTGATGCCGTTTGGGCTGAAGAACGCAGGGGCCACGTACCAGAGGTTGATGGATCGGGTACTTGCACCAATGCTGGGAAGGAACGTGCAAGCCTACGTCGATGACATGGTCGTGACCTCGCAGGAGAAAAGCAAGCACGTTATGGACTTGGAAGAATTGTTCACGACGATCGCCAAGTTCAAGTTAAAGCTCAACCCGGAGAAATGCATTTTCGGCGTGGAGGCTGGAATGTTTTTGGGTTTTCTCTTGACTGAAAGAGGAATAGAAGCCAACCCAGACAAGTGCGCCGCCATCTTGGCGATGAGAAGCCCGACTACAGTGAAAGAGGTCCAGCTGCTAATAGGTCGGATGGCAGCCCTATCTCGCTTCGTGTCAGCTAGCGGAGAAAAGGGGCATCCCTATTTTCAGTGTCTGCGGCGCAATAACAAGTTCGTTTGGACGAAAGAGTGCGAGGAGGCTTTCGTCAAACTAAAAGAGTATCTGGCGAGCCCGCCGGTTCTGTGCAAACCGCTGGCGGGAACCCCTCTCAGGCTGTATTTCGCTGTGACTGAGAGGGCGGTGAGTGCGGTGCTCGCCCAGGATCAAGATCAGGCTCAGAAGCCTATTTATTTTGTGAGCAAGGTGTTGCAGGGCCCAGAAACGAGATATCAGGCCCTGGAGAAGGCTGCGCTGGCTGTGGTGTTTTCGGCGAGGAGGTTGCGCCACTACTTCCACAGTTTCACAATACTGGTGAAGACTGACCTGCCCATCCAGAAGGTCTTGAAGAAACCTGATGTTGCGGGAAGAATGGTGAAGTGGGCAGTGGAGTTGTCAGAGTTTGACATTAAATATGAGCCCCGAGGCCCGATCAAGGGGCAAATCTTTGCAGATTTTGTGGTCGAGCTCTCATCAGAGGCGACGCGGGTTGAAGGGCCCAACGGCGTGCTGATTGAGCAATCTTTGAGGTTTGCCTTCAAAGCCAGCAACAATCAAGCAGAGTATGAGGCGCTGATCGCCGGGATTCTGCTGGCCAAGGAGATGGGAGCTAGGGTGCTGATGGCTAAGAGTGACTCGCTGCTAGTCACAGGGCAAGTAACAGGCGAGTTCCAGGCTAAAGATCCACAAATGGCGGCTTACTTGGCGTATGTGCAGGAATTGAAGAGTTCCTTTGCCTCTTTTGAAGTAGTACATGTGCCCCGAGAGCAGAATGCCCGAGCTGACTTGCTTGCTAAGCTCGCCAGCTCAGGCAAGGGGGGTAGGCAGAGGACGGTGATTCAAGAAACTCTGAAGACGCCGAGGGCATTTGTAGCAGATCACCTGGTCCTTCAGATAAGCAAGTCGACGGAGAGAGCAGCGAGAAGCCATAAGTCTTTGACGCAAGAAACTCTGAGATCGCCGAGAATTAGAGCATGTCGAGGAGAGAAGGTGGACGTGATGCAGGTCTGCGCCGCCTATGAGCCAGACACTTGGATAACACAGTACAAGCGGTGCTTGGCAGATGGCCTCCTCCCGCTCGATCCAACAGAAGCTAGGAAGGTAAAGAAAAATTCCAGCAAGTACACATTGATTGATGGCGATCTGTACAGGTTTGGGTTCACTCACCCACTCCTGGAATGCATACACGGCGAGAAGTGCACGAGAATTATGGCAGAGCTCCACGAAGGTATATGTGGAAGCCACGTCGGGGGTCGAGCTCTGGCCGCGAGGACTCTCCGTGCAGGCTACTACTGGCCATCCATGAGAGAAGATTGCAAGAAATATGCCCAATGTTGTAAACAATGCCAGCAGCACGCCGATTGGCATAAGGCACCTCCCGAGGAGTTGAAGTCGATCTATAGCCCTTGGCCGTTTCATACTTGGGGAATCGACATCCTGGGACCTTTCCCGCTGGCGATCAGGCAGATGAAGTACTTGGTGGTGGCGATTGAGTATTTCACCAAGTGGATTGAAGCAGAACCAGTGGCCCAGATCACCGCACACAAGATCGAAGGTTTTGTATGGAAGAACATTGTGTGCCGGTTTGGAGTGCCTAAGCGCCTGGTGTCAGATAATGGGACGCAGTTTGCAAGCCACCTGTTGAAGAAGCTTTGCGAAGGGGTTGGAATTCAACAAGTGTTTGCATCCGTCGAGCACCCTCAAACAAATGGCCAGGTGGAATCAGCTAATCGGGTGTTGTTGAGAGGTTTGAAGAGAAGGCTTGAGAAAGCCAAGGGAAGTTGGGCTGAGGAGGTGCCCCGTATAGTCTGGGCGTACCACACCACCAAGCAGTCAGGAACCCATGAGACCCCGTTTAGCTTGGTCTATGGGTGTGACGCCATGATTCCGGTGGAGATCCAGGAGAGCTCGCCGAGATTCCAGAACTTTGTAGAGGAAGACTCGAATGAAGAGAGAAGGCTGAACCTGGATCTGTTGGATGAGGTCAGGGAAGAGGCGAGGCTGAAGGCTGAGGCGGTGAAGAGGAGGATCGAGCGAAGATACAACTCAAAGGTGATGCCAAGGCAGTTCAGAGAAGGCGATCTGGTGATGAGGAAGGCCCACCAGTACGAGATGGAGAATAAACTATCACCCAAGTGGACTGGACCGTTCAGAATAACTGAGGCGCTGGGGAACGGAGCCTACCGCTTAGAAACGCTGGAAGGAGGGGCGATTCCTCGCACCTGGAACGCCACACACCTGAAGTTGTACTATAGTTAAGAGCTTTGTAAGTAAAGACAAGCACAATGTTATATTACAATGTCTCTGTTAAAACAGTTTGAAGGGGGCACTCTTTTTTCCCTAAGGAGGGTTTCTAATGAGGCCACCCAATAAAAGAAGAGTTTTCGAAGTATAAGGTGTTTTCAGATTGCATGTGTGCTATTTTCAAAAGTTTTGAAGAAAGACCTTGTCATTTGTACATGATTTAAGGCAAGAAAAGATATATCGCGTGCTTTCTAAAGGGTTTTAAGTCCTCATCGTTTTTCGGCGATTGGAGGCACCAGTTAAGTTTTAAGTCCTCATCGTTTTTCGGCGATTGGAGGCACCAGTTAAGTTCTCAAAGTCCTCATCGTCTTTCGGCGATCGGAGGCACCAGATGAAAGACCTCAACTGATGGAGATCAAGCCCAAGAGAACATGGAGGCCACTCATCAAGCTCAAGAAGAGGTGGAGGCACAAATGGAGGATGCCCATGGAGGTCAAAGTCCACCTCAAAGGATTACAAGAAGCATGTTCAAAGCCTTGGGAGCAAGAGGACATTTATTTTCTCTTTTTGTAGTGTCTTTAGTTGAAGGTGCTTAGAGGGAAACCTTAGAAACCTCTTTTGTTATAGCATCTTTTAGGTTTTAAATAGGACCTTTAGGGGGGTGTATTAGTAGATAGGTGTAGGTGTAGTTTTTGGGAGGTGTCATAGTAGAAAAAGGTCACACCTCCCATGTGACTTGTTTTTGGTGGGAATTTCAAATGAGTTTATTTGAAATTTCCCACCTATTTTTCAGCACCTTAGGCTATAAATAGAGGTGCTTCCTTTGTAAAATTCAGATTTGAATTTTATCTAAAGAAACTATACTCAAAATTGGAGTGAGCATTTGGAGAGCTTTGAGCTTCTTCTCTAGTCTTATCTTGAAGGACCATGGTTTCCTCAAGTGGCGGCTTCCACACTCATCTAGGAGCATCCATTCTTCTAGTGGCGTGATCATCCAACCATTCCTCCATCTTCATGAGCATTCTCTTCTCCTTCCTTTCTTCTTCTTCAATTTGTTCTTATTGCCTTGAGTTTTGAGTTGTTTTTGTTTCGGTTCCTTTAATTTTCCAGCACCTATTTTCTGTTTAGTTTTTAAATTCTGTTCGGTTCTTTTGTTTTGAAGTTCAATTCTGTTCGGTTTGTTCTTTTCCTTCTCCTTTGTTGATTCAATTTGACAATATTTGGTTCATCCAAATGAGTTTGGGATTTGGTACTTGTTTTGGTGAGTTCTTGATCTTAGAACTATGATCCAACTTCTAAGAAAGTGCCTCTACATTTTCCAGCTCAAGGTGATTCCTCAAAGTGTCAAGAATCTTGTTCTATGTGGCTATTGGAATCACATCATCAACGCTCTCGCGCGTCCTGAGGCAAGTAAAAGACCTCCTCGCCGTCGAGCGAGTGCAGGCGAGAAAGAGTAAAAGGTCCTCCATGTTTCTGGGGGCGAGAAGATGGAACCCCTGGGGCAATGTAGAGGCAAGTTAAAGACCTTCTCGCCGTCGAGCGAGTGCAGGCGAGAAAGAGAAAGGTCCTCAGTGCATCCAGGGGGGAGGAGATGTACACCCTGGGCAAGTTGAGGCACCGGATAAAGTCCTTATTGCCGTTGTGCGAGCTAAGGCCAGTTAAAGACCTTCTCGCCGTCGAGCGAGTGCAGGCGAGAAAGAGAAAGGTCCTCAGTGCATCCAGGGGGGAGGAGATGTACACCCTGGGCAAGTTGAGGCACCGGATAAAGTCCTTATTGCCGTTGTGCGAGCTAAGGCCAGTTAAAGACCTCCTCGCCGCCGAGCGAGTGCAGGCGAGAGAAAGAAAAGGTCCTCAGTGCATCCAGGGGGGAGGAGATGTACACCCTGGGCAAGTTGAGGCACCGGATAAAGTCCTTATCGCCGTTGTGCGAGCTAAGGCCAGTTAAAGACCTCCTCGCCGCCGAGCGAGTGCAGGCGAGAGAAAGAAAAGGTCCTCAGTGCATCCAGGGGGGAGGAGATGTACACCCTGGGCAAGTTGAGGCACCAGATAAAGTCCTTCTCGCCGTTGAGCGAGTTCAGGCGAGTTAAAAGACCTTCTCGCTTACGTGCGAGCATAGGCAAGATAAAATCCTTCTCGTCTCGAACGAGTTCAGGTATGGCGAAGAGGGTGGAAGAAGCTTGAAAGGTGGCTAAGGTAGGTTCGAAGAGAACACCTAGTCAGCCGGTCTTTTGCTCTGAAGTTCAGGAGGGCAAAGGAAGATCCCAAAGGGCGCTTCTACCCCAGATAAAGAAACGATTGCCAAAGCACGAGGCTAGGAAAAGCTGATGTTACCAAGAGGTCTTGGCGATCGGGAAGAGTTTAAACGACGGCGAGAAGGTTGAAAGACTTGTTTGATAAAGCAGGTCGAGTGGGACGTTGTTTGAGCCAATGATTGAGTGACAGTTCGTTGCTTGGAAGGTATTCTTATGATAAGGTTAGTGCCTCAAGAGTACAAGTTGTTTAAAGTGATTATTGCTTAAAGTTTGAATTGGCTCGAGGCAGTTACGTCAAAAGTCGCGTTTGCAAAATCACTAAGTTAAATCCGACAAAGTTAAACATGCAAAGAAGGCTAAAGCGCTTAAAAGGAGTTAGGGGAGAGAATATCCAAGCTTTGTGATTGAAATAAGTATCTGTTCAAAACACATATGCCGAGTTTTTATTACAAGGTATATACAAGGGAAATTATAAAGTAGCAGATGAGGTGGAGTTGATTAGTCTTCAGCAGGAACGACCTTTCCATCTACTACTTCGTTGTTCAACGACACCATGCTGAGGTCAAGATCGGGGAATAGGCATGCGAATTGTTCCCGAGCGGCTTCGAATCCAGCAGCCAGAATCTGAGCAGAATTTAGCTTAAGTTCTTCAATTTGCCCTTGAAGTTCTTCAACCTGTTTCTTAAGCTCCTTGTTCTGCTGCTCCAGCTCTTCAACCTGTTTTCGGAGTTGTTCGTTGGTCTATTGAGCGTGGAGAAGGTCGTCAGTAACCTTCTTGGATTCCGTTTGAGCTTGGGCCAACTCGGCAGCCATCTTTCCTTTCTCCTTGTTTGCCTCGGCGAGATCAGCCACGGCGTCGTCCCTCGCTTTTTCTACTTGCCCAAGTAGCTTCTCGCGGTCGATCGACCTCTGCTCCAGTTTTTGCAACTTGGCGGCGTCAGCTTGAATGTGAGCCTCCAGGTCGCTCGCCTTGGTGCGAAGAGGCACGATTTTGCTTTCCAACTCGACCTTCTCTTGGGCAAGATCGTGAATTTTGCGGCGAAGGTCAGCAGCTTCCTTGCGCGCCAGCCTGAGCTCGGTATTCAGGGCATCCTCCACTCGGGAGTGTTCGATTTCTGCGAGCGTCAGGCTGAATGACATTTTCTCCACCTCGACCTTCATAGTGCTATTTTCAGTCTTGAGGTTGAAGAGATCGTCTTGAAGCCTCCTGGTGGAGCTCTCCACAGCCCTCGTTATGATCGCTGGGATATCCTCTGCTATGGTCTTCAGTTTGGCAGTCAGAGGTTCCCACATCCTTGTGACGTCAAGGGAAAGGTTTGCTGCTTGGAGAGGCGCCAGGGGGGCTTGTTGAGGGTTCTCGCCGCCACCTTCCTTAGCAGGATCTTCAGTGTTTGCTTCCTGGCGTGGCGACGGGATCGGGGATTCGGTGATTAGAATCAGAGAGGTATGAGCAACCTCATCCCCGATTGGAACATCTCCTGCAGCTGAGGTGTTTGAAGGGGGGCCCCCTCCAGCTGAGATGTGTGGCGTAGAGGCACTTGGGGGGTCCTCCAGGAAATTTGGCTCTTGGGCCTCAACTGCGGGTGGCGCAGTGGCCAGCGGAACCGCTTGGACTGGTGATGAAGGAGCTTGTGGTGTTGCGATGAGGGAGGAGGAGCAGGCGTTGATGGTGGTGTTGAGGTTGGAAGAGGGGGTGGAGCAGGTGGAGAAGATGGTGCCACCCTCTTCCTTTTTGTAACGAGGCCATCCTCTGTGACCTCGTCATTCTCTTCTTCCTCCTCATGGACGACTTGAGGGGCTTTTCGCTTAGGTCTCTTAAGGACCAGTTTCTTGCGCTGGGTGGGTTCCTTGGGCGGTGATCGCCCATGAACGATGGCCTTCTCGACCGCCGAGTTGGGCACCGTTTGGGAACTGGTTGCCAACCCGTGGTTTCGGGCGAGCGATTTGAGTTCAGCGAGCATGTTCCTGGGCAACATGTTGTCTGCAGGGGACAGAGATGCGTGGGTTAACTCAAGGAAAACAGATAAGTGCATAGTGTAATAAACAGCAAAGCAGATAGTATGTGCAGGAAAAGTAAAGCCAAAGTCTTGCGCATAACGCACAAGACGCCCAGAGACAGCTAAGCAGAAGCAGTATTAAAGCAATGGTTCAAATGACCTAACCTATTTGAAATTCTAGCTGATCTTCGAAGAACTCAAAGCTGATCAGGGAAGTGGTGAGGAAAGTTATGTTGGCGTCCGCCACCTTCTTCCAGAAGAGACAAAGGTCTCTGTCCAATGCTCCCATGCTATCAGGACTTCTGGGCCTCCTGAAGCAGCTCTTGGACTCCTTTTTCCCCTTGTCCACCCAGTACAAGGGGAAGCCATCAAGAAGGGAGGTATCCTTGTCGTTTGCACGTACTTGGATGAATTTTCCCTTCCAGTCTTTGTACGATTGCTGGAAGATGGTAAAAATGGATCTCCCAGCAATCGCATTCAAGCTGACCCACAGGCGGTCTCCTGGGTGCTTGGCCTAAAAAAGGAACAAAAACACGTCCACCGACACGGGCAACCCCAGGTGGCCGCATGTTATTTGAAAGGCTCGAACAAACGCCCAGCTGTTGGGGTGAAGCTGGGCGGCAGCAATGTTGAGCTCGGTCAAAAGTTCCCTCTCGAATCGGGTAAGAGGGAACCTAAGCTTGACCTTCTTGAAGAAAGTTGTATAGACAAAGCAGAAGGGCCCGTCGGCGCTTACTTTGTCATCAGCACACACGGGCAGGTCGGCGGGGCAAGGCAGCACCATCATCCTTTCGTCGTGCTCCTTGTGAAACGACTGGTAGATTTCGTCCCCCTTAGTCAACTGCAAAACTGCTCCCGCAGTGTTCACCGACGAGGTCTCCTTCAGAAGGGTTGAGTTAGCCCAGGGGTATAGAATTTTGAAATCTGGCAGAGGGACGGGGGCTCTTCCAGCGTTAGATGGAGTCGCCTGAGCCAGGGCAGATTGGGAAGATGCAAGCCTCTCAGCCTGCGAGGAGGAAGCACCACGAACTTGTGTTGAGTCGTGTGCTTGTGAAGGAAGGTTTCGCGCTGATGGAGGGGGGTTCGGGGTAATCTTGGTGCGAGTCATGATAGCAACTACAAAGGAAGAAGAAAGAAAAAAAGAACGATCAGGGGATTACAGAGGCTGACTCGATCATAGAAGGAAGGTGAAAAAACGAACGAATGTATGTTCGTTGCAACGATCGACAAAGCCCTAAGTTACGCAGAAGGAGAAATGGAAAAACAACCCACAGCGTATGCACCAGGCAGTTACAGGATGATGCAAATCGGTGAAAATGCAAGGAAACCCAGCAGATGAAGGAAAGTAGTTACCTTTCGATGATCAGGAAGACGGTGAAGGGAGATGGTGATCTAGAGCGTTGAAGAGCGTCGAGAGCTTTCGCAGAAGGAAGTGAGAGCGTTTGCAAGCACGAAGAAAGTGATGGAACAGTGGAGCGTAATGGGTTTAAGGGTTTTCGAAATGATTTTAGGAAGCGCTAACGGCAGATGAAGAGAGCCGTTGATGAAGCCACGTGTCGAACGATGAGTGAAGGGTTTGGTGGAGCGTCAGAGCAGCAGAAAGTACAATCGCTTGGAATTCTGCGTCAGTGCCACGTAGATCGGTGTTAACGAAGGCTCTTTCAGTCTTTTCGCTAGACAAGTCTTCGCTTAAGACTGGGGGGCTTGTGTACCGCCCTGGTGGTCGGGTATGATGATGTGGCACCCTGCTACAGTGTAGGCGTGTTGACAAGGCGCCAGGTTGGCAGGAGGGAAGGAAGTCGGGGGGCACGCGTAGTCGCCAGTTGTTAAGCTGGCGTGTTCCGATTTCCAGCTTACCAGAATAGGCGATCGCCAGGTTAAAGATCAAGTCGCCAGATGTAGATTCAGGCGACCTAGTCATTGGAGATCGCCAGAGCGAGCACATCGCCGAAGATAAAGGGGAAGCAGCAGGTTATGAAGGCGGCCGGCGAGACCACAGGGAGGGTGTATGAAGGCCCTAACTCGCCAGTTCCAGTAGAGATCGCACTCCTAAGTTAGCTATGCACTGGGCAGTACCATGCATAAGTAACTTAGCCAAAATGAGAGTAGAAGCAGCGCCAAGTCAGGGAGCCTCCAGATGATGGCACGTGTACGGTTGGATGCGAGCCACGTGTCCAAGTCTGCAACTGCCAGGAGAGAGAAAGCCACCAGGTATATAAGAGCTCTTAACAAACTCTCTGAGGTACGCACGTTCAGTTCATACACTTTACGCTTGCGAGTGATAGAGCTGATTGTGAGAGAGGATTTGCACGGTTCTTGTCCTTAGTATTTGGTGATACCGTCACTGACTTGAGCGTCGGAGTGCGATCGGCCGCAGCGGCGCCGTATCGTTTCTTTGCAGGTTCTTGAAGTAGATCCCGGAAAGGAACGGAGGTGAGAGGCGGTGCGCACGTCGATCCTTTGACGAGGCATTCTCCAGCGTTCCGGTCAGCAGGCAGGATCACATATCAAAATACAATTTGAACACATGAAATGGTTTTTCAAAGGTGTATCCTAGGTGTTTGACTCAATTAATAGACCTTAGAACATACGAAAACACAATTCTAACACATGAGATTGTTTTTCAACGATATTCATAAGTGTTTCAATCAATTAATAGACTAAGATTGTAAAAGAAATATTAAACATATCAAAACACAATTTGAACAGATGGACTTGGTTTTCAAAGATATCATAAATGTTTTCAATCAATTAATAGCGAAAAGAAAAGAACAAGTTGCAAACATTTATTTAAGTAATACGCTTGTTTTCAATAGTTAAGATACTTTTAATAAACTATTATTATACAGAACATTCACTTTCTTATAGTTTCCTAGGTTATAAAACCTTAGATTGTAAATGAAAGAAGTATTAAACAGATCAAAACAAAATTTTAACACGTGAAATTGTTTTTCAAAGATATCATAAGTGTTTCAATCAATGAATAGACCTTAGGTTGTAAAAGAAGTATTAAACATATCAAAATATAATTTGAACACTTGAAATGGTTTTTCAAGGGTGTATCCTAGGTGTTTGAATCAATTAATAGACCTTAGAACATACGAAAACACAATTCTAACACATGAGATTTTTTTTCAACGATATTCATAAGTGTTTCAATCAATTAATAGACTAAGATTGTAAAAGAAATATTGAACATATCAAAACACAATTTGAACACATGGAATTGGTTTTCAAAGATATCATAAGTGTTTTCAATCAATTAATAGCGAAAAGAAAAGAACAAGTTGCAAACATTTAGTTAAGTAATACGTTTGTTTTCAATAGTTAAGATACTTTTAATAAACTATTATTATACAGAACATTCATTTTCTTATAGTTTCCTACGTTATAAAACCTTAGATTGTAAATGAAAGAAGTATTAAACAGATCAAAACAAAATTTTAACACGTGAAATTTTTTTTCAAAGATATCATAAGTGTTTCAATCAATGAATAGACCTTAGGTTGTAAAAGAAGTATTAAACATATCAAAATATAATTTGAACACATGAAATGGTTATTCAAGGGTCTATCCTAGGTGTTTGAATCAATTAATAGACCTTAGAACTTACGAAAACACAATTTTAACACATGAGATTGTTTTTCAACGATATTCATAATTGTTTAAATCAATTAATAGACTAAGATTGTAAAAGAAATATTGAACAATTTTAACACATGGAATTTGTTTTGAAAGATATCATAAGTGTTTTCAATCAATTAATAGCGAAAAGAAAAGAACAAATTGCAGACATTTAGTTAAGTAATACGCTTCTTTTCAATAGTTAAGATACTTTTAATAAACTATTATTATACAGAACATTCACTTTGTTATAGTTTCATAGGTTATAAAACCTTAGATTGTAAATGAAAGAAGTATTAAACATATCAAAACACAATTTTAACACATGAAATTGTTTTTCAAAGATATCATAAGTGTTTCAATCAATGAATAGACCTTAGGTTGTAAAAGAAGTATTAAACATATCAAAATACAATTTGAACACATGAAATGGTTTTTCAAGGGTGTATCCTAGGTGTTTGAATCAATTAATAGACCTTAGAACATACGAAAACACAATTCTAACACATGAGATTGTTTTTCAACGATATTCATAAGTGTTTCAATCAATTAATAGACTAAGATTGTAAAAGAAATATTGAACATATCAAAACACAATTTGAACACATGGAATTGGTTTTCAAAGATATCATAAGTGTTTTCAATCAATTAATAGCGAAAAGAAAAGAACAAGATGCAAACATTTATGATGATCCTGCCTGTTGACCGGAATGCTGGAAACTGCCTCGTCAAAGGATCGACGTGCGCACCGCTTCTCACCTCCGTTCCTCTTCGGGATCTACCTCAAGAACCTGCAAAGAAACAGTACGGCGCCGCTGCGGCCGATCGCACTCCAACGCTCAAGTCAGTGACGGTATCACCAAATACTAAGAGAACAAGAACCGTGCAAATCCTCTCTCACAGTCAGCTCTATCACTCGCAAGCGTAAAGTGTATAAACTGAACGTGCGTACCTCAGAAAGTTTTTGAGAACTCTTATATACCTGGTGGCTTTCTCTCTCCTGGCAGTTACAGACTTGGACACGTGGCTCGCATCCGACTGTACACGTGTCATCATCTGGAGGCTCCTTGACTTGGCGCTGCTTCTACTCTCATTTTGGCTAAGTTACGTATGCATGGTACTGCCCAGTGCATAGCTAACTTGGGAGTGCGATCTCTACTGGAACTGGCGAGTTAGGGGCCTTCATACACCTTCCCTGTGGTCTCGCCGGCCGCCTTCATAATCTGCTTCTCCTTCATCTTTTGGCGATGTGCTTGCTCTGGCGATCTCCAATAACTAGGTCGCCTGAATCTACATCTGGCGACTTCATCTTCAACCTGGTGATCGCCGACTCTGGTAAGCTGGAGATCGGAACACGCCAACTTGACAACTGGCGACTACGCAAGCCCCCCGACTTCCTTCCCTTCCCTTCTGCCAACCTGGCGCCTTGTCAACCCGCCCATACTGTAGCTGGATGCCACGTCATCACTCCCGACTACCAGGGCCCACCGTGGGGCCGTGTAAAACTTGCTCCCATCCACAGCGTGAGTTTTTGGAGGTTTGCGAAGTTTTCTGCGTGGTTGTGTGCTGGTGCAACCATCGTTCGCTGTTTGTTTGATTTTCATTCGGTGAATTTGCGTTTTGTACCGTTCGTTTGGCTTTTCGATCGGTGGAGTGAGGTTTTCTGCTGCTTACGCGCAATCTGTTTGGTGGAAGTTCGAGTTCTTTCGCTCGTTTGGTTGTCCGCGGGGAAACGTTGGTTTCTGGTGAAGTTGTGGTTTTCTTCGAAGGTTTACGGTGTTCTTGAGTTTTCTTGCGCAGTTTCGCGTTGTTTTCTCCGATTGATCGCTGATTCGATCGTGGTTGAAGTGTTGTTCGCTGCATTCCTGTGATTCACTGAAGTTCATGAGAAAAATGATAAGCAATCGTTCAAGCCCCGTGGCGCCTGTCGCTGCTGAAGGCGACGCCGCCATGACCATGGCGCAGATGGCAGAGATGATGCGCTCGTTGCAGGCAACTGTAGAAGCCTCACGCGTAGAGCAGGTGAGAATACATGAGGACCTTGTTGCCTCTCGCGCCAGGAACGAGGAGCTTAGCAAGGTGACTGAGGAGCTGCGTCAAGCTCTTCGGGAGCAGCAAGGACGTTCTTCTGCTGAAGAGGTGGCGCCGTCGATGCCACCTCGTGTTTTCCCAATGCCTTTTGTTCAGGCGATTACTGACACGCCTATTCCCACGAGCGTGGTTCCGGTTAAGGCTGTCTTTACCGGCGTGGAGGATCCAGAGGCTCATCTGACCACGTTCCATACGCAGATGATGCTGTCGGGAGGGTCAGACGCCGTCTACTGCAAGATGTTCGTGAGTACGCTCCAGGGAACGGCGATGGAGTGGTTTGTGAGCCTGCCTAACGGCCACATAACCAATTTTCAACAGTTCTCGAAGATCTTTGTCGAGCAGTACATTGTGAATAAGGCACCGCCCAGGGTGTCTTATGATCTGTTTGACATAAGGCAGTACCATGGGGAGTCCCTCAGAGACTACCTATATCGCTTTGGAGCGCAGATGGTCAGATCGCCGGCTAAGGATAAAGAAATGCTGGTTTATGCCTTCAAGAAGGGCGTGCAGCCAGGACCATTATGCGAGGCCTTGATCAGGGGAAGGAGCCAGGGGCGCCAGCAACCAGCACGCCGGGAATACAATCGCCCGCCTAAGCACAAGTTTGTCATGGGATTAGCGGATCTAATCGCCATTCCTAATATCTCTGCTAGGTTGAAAGCGCCTGAGAAGGTGGGCGACAAGGTGCTGGGGTCAAAGCCGGACGCTTGGTGCGAGTTCCACCAATGTTTTGGCCACACCTTGGACTCGTGTTTGTCTTTGGGATATCAGGTCGACGATCTGGTTAAGAGCGGGTTCCTAAATGACTATCTTCTGGACAGGAGGACGGGGGGAGCGTCAAGTTCCCAGCCAGCAGGTGGAGAAGCCCAGCAACACGAGATGCCTATCCACGGGGAGATCCACACCATTGCAGGGGGTTTCGCAGGTGGTGGATGCACCGCATCGCAGAGGAAAAAGTACGCGCGATCGGTGATGACAGTGGATATGTTTGAAGATCACTCGCCGGAAGTGGACATTACGTTCACCAAACAGGATCTTCGGGACGTTGTGCCTCATGACAACGATCCCATAGTTATTTCGTTGGTTACAGTGGGAAGGAAGGTCCACAGAGTTCTGGTGGACCAAGGAAGCTCGGCAGACGTGATGTTCTGGCCGACTTTCACGCAGCTGGAGTTGCCCCTTGACCAGCTAAGGCCCTATGGAGGGTGCCTATATGGGTTCGCTGGTGACCAGGTGGAGGTCAGGGGGTACATTGAGCTGAGAACCACGTTTACAGATGAGGCTGGGTCGAGGACGGAGAAAATCAAGTACCTCGTCGTAAACGCCCCCTCAGCATATAACATCCTGTTGGGAAGGCCCACGCTTAACAGGATAGGCGCCATTCCGTCGACTCGGCACATGAAGGTAAAGTTGCCGTCCATGGAAGGGGTGGTGATCACGATCAAGTCTGATCAGAAAGAAGCGAAAAGGTGCTATGAGAATAGCCTGAAAAACAAAAGATCAGTGAGTTATGTAACAACCACCCCACCTCCCGGTGTGAAGCCCAGATCGATGGCAACAGAGGAGGCTGCCGGAAGAGATGTGGAGATGATAGACGCTGAGCTAGGGGAGAGGAATGCTGGCCTGGAGGAGGAAGAGGCGCGGAATCGCCCCGAGGAAGCAAGGGAACAGGGAATCGCCAGGGCAGTGATCGCCAGAGAATCCAGGCCTAAACCTGTCGAGCAGTGGCTCGAAAAGGAGATCGGAGGAAAAATCTTCAAGCTAGGAAGATCTCTGGAGGTTGATCTCCAGGACCAGATCGCCAAGGTGATTGAGCGGCATCTGGACGCGTTTGCATGGTCCGCTTCGGACATGCCCGGGATTGATCCCGACTTCTTGTGCCATCATCTGGCTATGGACAATTTGGTGAGACTGGTGCGACAAAGGAGAAGAAAATTCAACGAGAAGAGGAGGCAGGCGATCAGGGACGAAACACAGAAACTCCTCGCTGCAAGCCACATCAGGGAAGTCCAGTACCCCGAATGGTTGGCGAATGTCGTGCTGGTGAAGAAGAGTAACGGGAAATGGCGCATGTGCGTCGATTTCACCGACCTGAACAAGGCTTGCCCAAAGGATTTGTATCCTTTACCGAGCATAGATGCCCTGGTTGATAGTGCTGCAGGGTGTAAGTTGCTGAGTTTCCTGGATGCCTTCTCAGGATATAATCAGATCAAGATGCATCCCATGGATGAGGAGAAAACAGCCTTCATGACGGAGAGATCGTGCTACTGCTATAAGGTGATGCCGTTTGGGCTGAAGAACGCGGGGGCCACGTACCAGAGGCTGATGGATCGAGTACTTGCACCAATGCTGGGAAGGAACGTGCAAGCTTACGTCGATGACATGGTCGTTACCTCGCAGGAAAAAAGCAAGCACGTGGCAGACTTGGAAGAATTATTCACGACGATCGCCAAGTTCAAGTTAAAGCTCAATCCGGAGAAATGCATTTTCGGCGTGGAGGCTGGAAAGTTTTTAGGTTTCCTCTTGACTGAAAGAGGAATAGAAGCCAACCCAGACAAGTGTGCCGCCATTTTGGCGATGAGGAGCCCGGCTACGGTGAAAGAAGTCCAGCAGCTAACAGGTCGGATGGCAGCCCTATCTCGCTTCGTGTCAGCTAGCGGAGAAAAGGGGCATCCCTATTTTCAATGTCTGCGGCGCAATAATAAGTTTGCTTGGACGAAAGAGTGCGAGGAAGCTTTCGTCAAACTGAAGGAGTATCTGGCGAGCCCGCCGGTTCTGTGCAAACCGCTGGTGGGAATCCCTCTCAGGTTGTATTTTGCTGTGACTGAGAGGGCGGTGAGTGCGGTGCTCGCCCAGGATCAAGATCAGGTTCAGAAGCCTATTTATTTTGTGAGCAAGGTGTTGCAGGGCCCAGAAACGAGATATCAGGCCCTGGAGAAGGCTGCGCTGGCTGTGGTGTTTTCGGCGAGGAGGTTGCGCCACTACTTCCACAGTTTCACAATACTGGTGATGACTGACCTGCCCATCCAGAAGGTCTTGAAGAAACCCGACGTTGCGGGAAGGATGGTGAAGTGGGCGGTAGAGTTGTCAGAGTTTGATATTAAGTACGAGCCCCGAGGCCCGATCAAGGGGCAAATCTTTGCAGATTTCGTGGTTGAGCTCTCATCAGAGGCGACGCGGGTTGAAGGGGACGATTTCCGTTGGGTACTTTCGGTGGATGGATCGTCGAACCAGCAGGGCAGCGGTGCTGGAGTCATATTGGAAGGACCCAACGGTGTGCTGATTGAACAATCTTTGAGGTTTGCCTTTAAGGCCAGCAACAATCAAGCAGAGTATGAGGCGCTGATCGCCGGAATTTTGATGGCCAAGGAAATGGGAGCTAGGGTGCTGATGGCTAAGAGTGACTCGCTGCTAGTCACGGGGCAAGTAACAGGCGAGTTCCAGGCTAAAGATCCACAAATGGCGGCTTACTTGGCGTATGTGCAGGAATTAAAGAGTTCCTTTGCCTCCTTTGAAGTAGTACATGTGCCCAGAGAGCAGAATGCCCGAGCTGACTTGCTTGCTAAGCTCGCCAGCTCAGGCAAGGGGGGTAGGCAGAGGACGGTGATTCAGGAAACTCTGAAGACGCCAAGGGCATTTGTAGCAGATCACCTGGTCCTTCAGATAAGCAAGTCGACAGAGAGAGCAGCGAGAAGCCATAAGTCCTTGACGCAAGAAACTCTGAGATCGCCGAGAATTAGAGCATGTCGAGGAGAGAAGGTGGACGTGATGCAGGTCTGCGCCGCCCATGAGCCAGACACTTGGATAACACAGTACAAGCGGTGCCTGGCAGATGGCCTCCTCCCGCTGGATCCGACAGAAGCTAGGAAGGTAAAGAAAAATTCCAGCAAGTACACATTGATTGATGGCGATCTGTACAGGTTTGGATTCACTCACCCACTCCTGGAATGTATACACGGCGAGAAGTGCACAAGAATCATGGCGGAGCTCCACGAAGGTATATGCGGAAGCCACGTCGGGGGTCGAGCTCTGGCCGCGAGGACTCTCCGTGCAGGCTACTACTGGCCATCCATGAGAGAAGATTGCAAGAAATATGCCCAATGTTGTAAACAATGCCAGCAGCACGCTGATTGGCATAAGGCACCTCCCGAGGAGTTGAAGTCGATCTATAGCCCTTGGCCGTTTCATACTTGGGGAATCGACATCCTGGGACCTTTCCCGCTGGCGATCAGGCAGATGAAGTACTTGGTGGTGGCGATTGAGTATTTCACCAAGTGGATTGAAGCAGAACCAGTGGCCCAGATCACCGCACATAAGATCGAAAGTTTTGTATGGAAGAACATCGTGTGCCGGTTTGGAGTGCCTAAACGCCTGGTGTCAGATAATGGGACGCAGTTTGCAAGCCACCTATTGAAGAAGCTTTGCGAAGGGGTGGGAATTCAACAAGTGTTTGCATCCGTCGAGCACCCTCTGACAAATGGCCAGGTGGAGTCAGCTAATCAAGTGTTGTTGAGAGGTTTGAAGAGAAGGCTTGAGAAAGCCAAGGGAAGTTGGGCTGAGGAGGTGCCCCGTATAGTCTGGGCGTACCACACCACCGAGCAGTCAGGAACCCATGAGACCCCGTTCAGCTTGGTCTATGGGTGTGATGCCATGATTCCGGTGGAGATCCAGGAGAGCTCGCCGAGATTCCAGAACTTCGTAGAGGAAGACTCGAATGAAGAGAGAAGGATGAACCTGGATCTACTGGATGAGGTCAGGGAAGATGAGAGGTTGAAGGCTGAAGCCGTGAAGAGAAGGGTCGAACGAAGATACAACTCGAAGGTCATTCCAAGGCAGTTTAGAGAAGGCGATCTGGTGATGAGGAAGGCCCACCAGTACGAGATGGAGAATAAACTGTCACCCAAGTGGACTGGACCGTTCAGAATAACCGAGGCGCTCGGGAACGGAGCCTACCGCTTAGAGACCTGGAAGGAGGGGCGATTCCTCGCACCTGGAACGCCACACACCTGAAGTTGTACTATAGTTAAGAGCTTTGTAAGTAAAGACAAACACAAAGGTTATATTACAATGTCTCTGTTAAAACAGTTTGAAGGGGGCACTCTTTTTTCCCTAAGGAGGGTTTTTAATGAGGCCACCCAATAAAAGAAGAGTTTTCGAAGTATAAGGCGTTTTCTGGTTGCATGTTCGCTGTTTTCCAAAAGTTTTGAAGAAAGACCTTGTCACTTGTAAGTGATTTAAGGCAAGAAAAGATATATAGCATGCTTTCAGTTAAAGTTTTTAAGTCCTCATCGTTTTTCGGCGATTGGAGGCACCAGTAAAGGTTTTTAAGTCCTCATCGTCCTTCGGCGATCGGAGGCACCAGATGAAAGACCTCAACGCCCTCGCGCGTTCTGAGGCAAGTTAAAGACCTCCTCGCCGCCGAGCGAGTGCAGGCGAGAAAGAGAAAGGGTCCTCAGTGCATCCAGGGGGGAGGAGATGTACACCCTGGGCAAGTTGAGGCACCAGATGAAAGACCTCAACGCCCTCGCGCGTTCTGAGGCAAGTTAAAGACCTCCTCGCCGCCGAGCGAGTGCAGGCGAGAAAGAGAAAAGGTCCTCAGTGCATCCAGGGGGGAGGAGATGTACACCCTGGGCAAGTTGAGGCACCAGATAAAGTCCTCCTCGCCGTCGAGCGAGTGCAGGCGAGAAAGAGAAAGGGTCCTCAGTGCATCCAGGGGGGAGGAGATGTACACCCTGGGCAAGTTGAGGCACCAGATAAAGTCCTTCTCGCCGTCGAACGAGTTTAGGCAAGTTAAAGACCTCCTCGCCGTCGAGCGGGTGCGGGCGAGGAAGAGTAAAAGTCCTCCGTGTTTCTGGGGGCGAGAAGATGTAACCCCTGGGGCAATGTAGAGGCACCAGTAAAAGTCCTCTGTGTTTCTGGGGGCGAGAAGATGTAACCCCTGGGGCAATGCAGAGGCAAGATAAAGACCTTCTCACCGATGAGCGAGTTCAGGCAAGATAAAGACCTTCTCGCCGATGAGCGAGTTCAGGCGAGTTAAAGACCTTCTCGCTTACATGCGAGCGTAGGCAAGATAAAATCCTTCTCGTCTCGAACGAGTTCAGGTATGGCGCAGAGGGTGGAAGAAGTTTGGAAGGTGGCTAAGGTAGGTTCGAAGAGAACGCCTAGTCAGCCGGTCTTTTGTTCTGAAGCTCAGGGGGGCAAAGAAGGATCCCAAAAGGCATTTCTACTCCCAGATAAAGAAACAATTGCCAAAGCATGAGGCCAGGGAAAGTTGATATCACCAAGAGTCCTTGGCGATCAGGAGGAGTTCAAACAGCGCCGAGAAGGTTAAAAGACCTGTTTGATGAAGCAGGTCGAGTGGGACGGTGTTTTGAGCCAATAACTGAGTTACAGTTCGTTGCTTGAAGGGTATTCTTACGATAAGGTTAGTTGCCTTAAGAGTACAAGTTGGTTAAGGTGATTATTGCTTAAGTTTGAAGTGGTTCGAAGCAGTTAAGTCAAAAGTCGTGTTTGCAAAATCATTAAGTTAAATCCGACAAAGTTAAACATGCGAAGAAGGTTAAAGCGCTTAAAGAAGTCAGGAGAGGGAATACCTGAACTTTGTCATTAAGATAAGTATCTGTTAAAGGCACATATACACGAGTTTATTACAGAATAATACAAGGGAAATCATAAAAGTAGCAGATGAAGAGGAGTTGATTAGTCTTCAGCAGGAACGACTTTTCCATCTACTACTTCGTTGTTCAGTGACACCAGGCTGAGATCCAGGTCGGGGAATAGGCAAGCGAATTGTTCCCGCGCAGCTTCGAATCCAGCAGCCAAAATCTGAGCAGAGTTTAGCTTGAGTTCTTCAATTTGCCCCTGAAGTTCCTCAATCCGCTTCTTGAGGTCTTCAGTTTGCTCTTTCAGCTCTTTATTCTGCTGCTCCAGCTCTTCAACCTGTTTTTTGAGTTGTTCGTTGGTCTCTTGAGCCTGGAGAAGGTCTTCAGTAACCTTCTTGGATTCCGATTGTGCTTGGGCCAACTCAGCAGCCACCTTTCCTTTCTCTTTGTTGGCCTCGACGAGATCAGCCATGGCGTCGTCCCTCGCCTTTTCTACTTGCCCAAGTAGTTTCTCTCGGTCGATCGACCTCTGCTCCAGTTTTTGCACCTTAGCGGTGTCAGCTTTCATGAGAGCCTCCAGGTCGACCGCCCTGGCGCGAAGAGGCACAATTTTGCTTTCCAGCTCGACCTTCTCTTGGGCAAGTTGGTGAACTTTGTGGCGAAGGTGAGTGGCCTCCTTGCGCGCCAGCCTGAGCTCGGTATTCATTGCATCCTCCACTCGGGAGTGTTCGATTTCTGCGAGCGTCAGGCTGAAAGACAACTTCTCCACCTCGATCCTCATGGTGCTGTTTTCGGTTTTGAGGTTGAAGAGGTCGTCTTGGAGCCTCCTGGTTGAGCCTTCCACAGCCCTGGTTATGATCGCTGAGATATCCTCTGCTATGGTTTTCAGCTTGGCAGTTAGAGGCTCCCACATCCTTGTGACCTCAAGGGGAAGGTTCGCTGCTTGGAGAGGCGCCAGGTGGGCTTGTTGTGGGTTCTCGTCGCCACCTTCCTTAGCAGGTTCTTCAGTAGTTGCTTCTTGGCGTGGCGACGCAATCGGGGATTCGGTAATCAGAATCGGAGAGGTATAAGCAACCTCATCCCCGATTGGAGCATTTTCTGCAGCTGAAGCGTTTGAAGGGGGGCCCCCTCCAGCTGACACGTATGGCGTAGAGGCGCTTGGGGGGTCCTCCAGGAAATTTGGCTCTTGGGCCTCAGCTGTAGGTGGCGCAGTGGCCAGTGGAACCGCTTGGACTGGTGAGGGAGGAGCCTGTGGTGTTGGCGATGATGGAGGAGGAGCAGGCGTCGATGGTGGTGTTGAGGTTGGAAGAGGGGGTGGAGCAGGTGGTGAAGAAGGTGCCACCCTCTTCCTCTTCGTAACGAGGCCATCCTCGGTGACCTCGTCGTCCTCTTCTTCCTCCTCATGGATGACTTGAGGGGCTTTCCTTTTAGGTCTCTTAAGGACCAATTTTTTGCGTTGGGCGGGTTCCTTGGGTGGTGATCGCCCTTGGACAATGGCGGCCTCCACCACCGAGTTGGGCACCGTTTGGGAACCGGTCGTCAACCTGTGGTTTCGGGCGAGCGCCTTCAGTTCAGCGAGCATGTTTCTGGGCAACATGTCGTCTGCATGGAACGAAGATGCATGGGTTAACTCAAGAAAAACAAATAAGTGCATAAGGTAATAAACAGCAAAGCAGATGGTATGTGCAGGAAAGGTAAAGCCAAAGTCTTGCGCATAACGCACAAGACGCCCAGAAACAGCTAAACAAGAAGCGGCATCAAAACAAGAGTTTAATGTCCTAACCTATTCGAATTTCTAGCTGATCTTCGTAGAATTCGAAGCATATCAAGGTGGTGGTAAGGAATGTTATATTGCGTCCGCCACCTTCTTCCAGAAGAGACAGAGGTCTCTGTCCAATGCTCAAATGCTGTCAGGACTTCTGGGCCTCCTGAAGCAGCGCTTGGACTCTTTCTTCCCCTTGTCCACCCAGTACAAGGGGAAGCCATCGAGAAGGGAGGTGTCCTTGTCGTTCGCACGCACTTGGACGAATTTCCCCTTCCAGTCCTTGTAAGATTGCTGGAAGATGGCAAAGATGGACCTCCCAGCAATCGCGTTCAAGCTGACCCACAGGCGGTCTCTTGGGTGCTTGGCTTCGAAGAGGAATAAAAACACGTCCACCGACGCGGGCAACCCCAGGTGGGCGCACATTACTTGAAAAGCTCGAACAAACGCCCAGCTGTTGGGGTGGAGCTGGGCGGCAGCAATGTTGAGCTCGGTAAGAAGTTCCCTCTCGAATCGGGTGAAAGGGAACCTGAGCTTGACCTTCTTGAACAAAGTCGTATAGACAAAGCAGAAGGGCCCGTCGGCGCTTACTTTGTCATCAGCACACACGGGCAGATCGGGGGGGCAAGGCAGCACCATCATCTTCTCGTCGTGCTCCTTGTGAAACGATTGGTAAATCTCGTCCCCCTTAGTCAGCCGCAAGACTGCTCCCGCAGTGTTCACAGAGGATGTCTCTTTCAGGAGGGTTGAGTTGGCCCAGGGATACAAAGTTTTGAAATCTGGCAGAGGAACGGGGGCTCCTCCGGCGATAGGTGGAGTCGCCTGGGCCAGGACAGGTTGGGAAGACGCAGGCCTCTCAGCCTGCAAAGATGAAGCGCCACGAACTGGTGTTGGGTCGTGTGCTTGTGAAGGAAGGTTTCGTGCTGAAGGAGGAGGGTTCGGGGTAATCTTGGTGCGAGTCATGATAGCAGCTGCAAAGGAAGAAGAAAGGAAAAATGATCAGGGGGTTACAAAGGCTGACTCGATCATTGAAGGAAGGTGAAAGACGAACGAATGTAGGTTCGTTGCGACGATTGACGAAGCCCTAAGTTACGCAGAAGAATAAATGGAAAAACAACCCACAGCGTATGCACCAGGCAGTTACAGGATGATGCGAATCGGTTAAAATGCAAGGAAAGCCAGCAGAAGAAGGAAAGTAGGTACCTTTTGATGATCAGGGAGACGATGAATGTTGATGGTGATTCAGAATGCTGGAGAGCGCTGAGAGTTTTTCGCAGAAGAAAGTTGGAGCGTTCGTGAATGCGAGGGAAAGTGACGGAACAGTGCTGAGTGAAAATGGGTTTAAGGGTTTTTTCGAAATGGGTTTAGGAAGCGCAAACGGCAACTGAAGAGAGCCGTTGATGAAGCCACGCGTCAAACGATGAGTGAGGGGTTTGGTGGAGCGTCAGAGCAGCAGAAGGTACAACCGCTTGGAATTCTGCGTCAGTGCCACGTAGACCGGTGTTGAAGTGACTTTTTCAGTCTTTTCGCTAGACAAGTCTTCGCTTAAGACTGGGGGGCTTGTGTACCGCCCTGGTGGTCGGGAGCGATGACGTGGCACCCCTCTACAGCATAGGCGTGTTGGCAAGGCGCCAGGTTGGCAAGAGGGAAGGAAGTCAGGGGGCTCGTGTAGTCGCCAGTTGTTATATTGGCGTGTTCCGATTTCCAGCTTACCATAATCGGCGGTCACCAGGTTAAAGATGAAGTCGCCAGAGCGAGCACATCGCCAAAGATGAAGGAGAAGCAGATTATGAAGGCGGCCGGCGAGACCACAGGGAAGGTGTATGAAGACCCCTAACTCGCCAGTTCCAGTAGAGATCGCACTCCCAAGTTAGCTATGCACTGGGCAGTACCATGCATAAGTAACTTAGCCAAAATGAGAGTAGAAGCAGCGCCAAGTCAGGGAGCCTCCAGATGATGGCACGTGTACAGTTGGATGCGAGCCACGTGTCCAAGTCTGTAACTGCTAGGAGAGAGAAAGCTACCAGGTATATAAGAGTTCTTAACAAACTTTCTGAGGTACGCACGTTCAGTTTATACACTTTACGCTTGCGAGTGATAGAGCTGACTGTGAGAGAGGATTTGCACGGTTCTTGTTCTCTTAGTATTTGGTGATACCGTCATTGACTTGAGCGTTGGAGTGCGATCGGCCGCAGCGGCGCCGTACTGTTTCTTTGCAGGTTCTTGAGGTAGATCCCGAAGAGGAACGGAAGTGAGAAGCGGTGCGCACGTCGATCCTTTGACGAGGCAGTTTCCAGCGTTCCGGTCAACAGGCAGGATCACGTTCAAATTATATTTTGATATGTTTAATACTTCTTTTACAACCTAAGGTCTATTCATTGATTGAAACACTTATGATATCTTTGAAAAACAATTTCACGTGTTAAAATTGTGTTTTGATATGTTTAATACTTCTTTCATTTACAATCTAAGGTTTTATAACCTAGGAAACTATAAGAAAGTGAATGTTCTGTATAATAATAGTTTATTAAAAGTATCTTAACTATTGAAAACAAGCGTCTTACTTAACTAAATGTTTGCAACTTGTTCTTTTCTTTTCGCTATTAATTGATTGAAAACACTTATGATATCTTTGAAAACCAATTCCATGTGTTCAAATTGTGTTTTCATATGTTCAATATTTCTTTTACAATCTTAGTCTATTAATTGATTGAAAAACTTATGAATATCGTTGAAAACCAATCTCATGTGTTAGAATTGTGTTTTCGTATGTTCTAAGGTCGATTAATTGATTCAAACACCTAGGATACACCCTTGAAAAACCATTTCATGGGTTCAAATTGTATTTTGATATGTTTAATACTTCTTTTACAACCTAAGGTCTATTCATTGACTGAAACACTTATGATATATTTGAAAAACAATTTCACGTGTTAAAATTGTGTTTTGATATGTTTAATACTTCTTTCATTTACAATCTAAGGTTTTATAACCTAGGAAACTATAAGAAAGTGAATGTTCTGTATAATAATAGTTTATTAAAAGTATATTAACTATTGAAAACAAGCGTATTACTTAACTAAATGTTTGCAACTTGTTCTTTTCTTTTCGCTATTAATTGATTGAAAACACTTATGATATCTTTGAAAACCAATTCCATGTGTTCAAATTGTGTTTTCATATGTTCAATATTTCATTTACAATCTTAGTCTATTAATTGATTGAAACACTTATGAATATCGTTGAAAACCAATCTCATGTGTTAGAATTGTGTTTTCGTATGTTCTAAGGTCGATTAATTGATTCAAACACCTAGGATACACCCTTGAAAAACCATTTCATGGGTTCAAATTGTATTTTGATATGTTTAATACTTCTTTTACAACCTAAGGTCTATTCATTGACCGAAACACTTATGATATATTTGAAAAACAATTTCACGTGTTAAAATTGTGTTTTGATATGTTTAATACTTCTTTCATTTACAATCTAAGGTTTTATAACCTAGGAAACTATAAGAAAGTGAATGTTCTGTATAATAATAGTTTATTAAAAGTATCTTAACTATAGAAAACAAGCGTATTACTTAACTAAATATTTGCAACTTGTTCTTTTCTTTTCGCTATTAATTGATTAAAAACACTTATGATATCTTTGCGAACCAATTCCATGTGTTCAAATTGTGTTTTGATATGTTCAATATTTCTTTTACAATCTTAGTCTATTTATTGATTGAAACACTTATGAATATCGTTGAAAAACACTCTCATGTGTTAAAATTGTGTTTTCGTATGATCTAAGGTCTATTAATTGATTCAAACACCTAGGATACACCCTTGAAAAACCATTTCATGTGTTCAAATTGTATTTTGATATGTTTAATACTTCTTTTACAACCTAAGGTCTATTCATTGATTGAAACACTTATGATATCTTTGAAAAACAATTTCACGTGTTAAAATTGTGTTTTGATATGTTTAATACTTCTTTCATTTACAATCTAAGGTTTTATAACTTAGGAAACTATAAGAAAGTGAATGTTCTGTATAATAATAGGTTATTAAAAGTATCTTAACTATTGAAAACAAGCGTATTACTTAACTAAATGTTTGCAACTTGTTCTCTTTTTTTCGCTATTAATTGATTGAAACACTTATGATATCTTTGAAAACCAATTACATGTGTTCAAATTGTGTTTTGATATGTTCAATATTTCTTTTACAATCTTAGTCTATTAATTGATTAAAACACTTATCAATATCGTTGAAAAACAATCTCATGTGTTAAAATTGTGTTTTCGTATGTTCTAAGGTCTATTAATTGATTTAAACACCTAGGATACACCCTTGAAAAACCATTTCATGTGCTCAAATTGTATTTTCATATGTTTAATACTTCTTTTACAACCTAAGCTCTATTCATTGATTGAAACACTTATGATATCTTTGAAAAACAATTTCACGTGTTAAAATTGTGTTTTGATATATTTAATACTTCTTTCCTTTACAATCTAAGGTTTTATAACCTAGGAAACTATAAGAAAGTGAATGTTCAGTATAATAATAGTTTATTAAAAGTATATTAACTATTGAAGACAAGCGTATTACTTAACTAAATGTTTGCAACTTGTTCTGTTCTTTTCGCTATTAATTGATTGAAAACACTTATGATATCTTTGAAAACCAATTACATGTGTTCAAATTGTATTTTGATATGTTCAATATTTCTTTTACAATCTTAGTCTATTAATTGATTGAAACACTTATGAATATCGTTGAAAAACAATCTCATGTGTTAGAATTGTGTTTTCGTATGTTCTAAGGTCTATTAATTGATTCAAACACCTAGGATACACCCTTGAAAAACCATTTCATGTGTTCAAATTATATTTTGATATGTTTAATACTTCTTTTACAACCTAAGGTCTATTCATTGATTGAAACACTTATGATATCTTTGAAAAACAATTTCACCTGTTAAAATTTTGTTTTGATCTGTTTAATACTTCTTTCATTTACAATCTAAGGTTTTATAACCTAGGAAACTATAAGAAAGTGAATGTTCTGTATAATAATAGTTTATTAAAAGTATCTTAACTATTGAAAACAAACGTATTACTTAACTAAATGTTTGCAACTTGTTCTTTTCTTTTCGCTATTAATTGATTGAAAACACTTATGATATCTTTGAAAACCAATTCCATGTGTTCAAATTGTGTTTTGATATGTTCAATATTTCTTTTACAATCTTAGTCTATTAATTGATTGAAACACTTATGAATATCGTTGAAAAACAATCTCATGTGTTAGAATTGTGTTTTCGTATGTTCTAAGGTCTATTAATTGATTCAAACACCTAGGATACACCCTTGAAAAACCATTTCATGTGTTCAAATTATATTTTGATATGTTTAATACTTCTTTTACAACCTAAGGTCTATTCATTGATTGAAACACTTATGATATCTTTGAAAAACAATTTCACCTGTTAAAATTTTGTTTTGATCTGTTTAATACTTCTTTCATTTACAATCTAAGGTTTTATAACCTAGGAAACTATAAGAAAGTGAATGTTCTGTATAATAATAGTTTATTAAAAGTATCTTAACTATTGAAAACAAACGTATTACTTAACTAAATGTTTGCAACTTGTTCTTTTCTTTTCGCTATTAATTGATTGAAAACACTTATGATATCTTTGAAAACCAATTCCATGTGTTCAAATTGTGTTTTGATATGTTCAATATTTCTTTTACAATCTTAGTCTATTAATTGATTGAAACACTTATGAATATCGTTGAAAAACAATCTCATGTGTTAGAATTGTGTTTTCGTATGTTCTAAGGTCTATTAATTGATTCAAACACCTAGGATACACCCTTGAAAAACCATTTCATGTGTTCAAATTATATTTTGATATGTTTAATACTTCTTTTACAACCTAAGGTCTATACATTTATTGAAACACTTATGATATCTTTGAAAAACAATTTCACCTGTTAAAATTTTGTTTTGATCTGTTTAATACTTCTTTCATTTACAATCTAAGGTTTTATAACCTAGGAAACTATAAGAAAGTGAATGTTTTGTATAATAATAGTTTATTAAAAGTATCTTAACTATTGAAAACAAGCGTATTACTTAAATAAATGTTTGCAACTTGTTCTTTTCTTTTCGCTATTAATTGATTGAAAACATTTATGATATCTTTGAAAACCAATTCCATCTGTTCAAATTGTGTTTTGATCTGTTCAATATTTCTTTTACAATCTTAGTCTATTAATTGATTGAAACACTTATGAATATCGTTGAAAAACAATCTCATGTGTTAGAATTGTGTTTTCGTATGTTCTAAGGTCTATTAATTGATTCAAACACCTAGGATACACCCTTGAAAAACCATTTCATGTGTTCAAATTATATTTTGATATGTTTAATACTTCTTTTACAACCTAAGGTCTATTCATTGATTGAAACACTTATGATATCTTTGAAAAACAATTTCACGTGTTAAAATTGTGTTTTGATATGTTTAATACTTCTTTCATTTACAATCTAAGGTTTATAACCTAGGAAACTATAAGAAAGTGAATGTTCTGTATAATAATAGTTTATTAAAAGTATCTTAACTATTGAAAACAAACGCATTACTTAACTAAATTGATCCTGCCTGTTGACCGGAACGCTGGAAACTGCCTCGTCAAAGGATCGACGTGCGCACCTGATGGAGGAGGGCCCAAGCTCACCACACGATGAAAGCCAAGCCTCCAAGACTAGACGGTCTAGCCTATGATGAGGAGCGTCTAGACTCAAAAAGGAGCGTCTAGCCCATGAAGAGGAGCGTCTAGGCCATGATGAGGAGCGGCTACATAAGGAGCGTCTAGGCCATGATGAGGATTCCTTCTAGACCGTCTAGCTTCACATACACATGGGTCAAAGCTACGGTTTTGGGAAGAGAAGACCTTTGTAATTGTTACATAAAGGCCCATTAGGGGTGCTTAGTAATTAGAGTAGTGTAGAAAGCATATTTGTGTGAACATTCTAGAAAGACCATGGAGGGGGGGTGAGCATAAAAACTAGACACACCCCTCCCCATGTGCTCATTTGTGCACCCATGTGCCATGTGCACCCATGTGCTTCACATTTACATTTCATTTGGCTAGCATTAGGGTTGCATTATGGTCCTCCTTAGCCTATAAAAGGAGGAGCCTACACCTTGTATTTTCAAGTTTAATTGAGTAAGGTTATGCTGCCATTTTTGTGCACAAGCTTTACTTCTCCTAGAAATCTAGGCTCTAAACTTCAATCCTTTCACCTTCTCCCTTGAGCTGGCCGAACCACTCAAACACCATACTCATCATGCACCTACAAGGCCAACACAACTGCCATTCAAGAAGAACACATGTAATGATGGCATTTTCATGTGTTCTTCTTGAATCAAAGTAGAAAATAAGGTGCGGAAGCAATGGGTGAGATGATCAAGACCCTCATAGGAGTTGTGATCGCCGACTCTGGTAAGCTGGAGATCGGAACACGCCAACTTGACAACTGGCGACTACGCAAGCCCCCCGACTTCCTTCCCTTCTGCCAACCTGGCGCCTTGTCAACACGCCCATACTGTAGCTGGATGCCACGTCATCACTCCCGACCACCAGGGCGGTACACAAGCCCCCCAGTCTTAAGCGAAGACTTGTCTAGCGAAAAGACTGAAAAAGTCACTTCAACACCGGTCTACGTGGCACTGACGCAGAATTCCAAGCGGTTGTACCTTCTGCTGCTCTGACGCTCCACCAAACCCCTCACTCATCGTTTGACGCGTGGCTTCATCAACGGCTCTCTTCAGTTGCCGTTTGCGCTTCCTAAACCCATTTCGAAAAAACCCTTAAACCCATTTTCACTCAGCACTGTTCCATCACTTTCCCTCGCATTCACGAACGCTCCAACTTTCTTCTGCGAAAAACTCTCAGCGCTCTCCAGCATTCTGAATCACCATCAACATTCATCGTCTCCCTGATCATCAAAAGGTACCTACTTTCCTTCTTCTGCTGGCTTTCCTTGCATCGTCTCCCTGATCATCAAAAGGAAAGCCCCTCAAGTCATCCATGAGGAGGAAGAAGAGGACGACGAGGTCACCGAGGATGGCCTCGTTACGAAGAGGAAGAGGGTGGCACCTTCTTCACCACCTGCTCCACCCCCTCTTCCAACCTCAACACCACCATCGACGCCTGCTCCTCCTCCATCATCGCCAACACCACAGGCTCCTCCCTCACCAGTCCAAGCGGTTCCACTGGCCACTGCGCCACCTACAGCTGAGGCCCAAGAGCCAAATTTCCTGGAGGACCCCCCAAGCGCCTCTACGCCATACGTGTCAGCTGGAGGGGGCCCCCCTTCAAACGCTTCAGCTGCAGAAAATGCTCCAATCGGGGATGAGGTTGCTTATACCTCTCCGATTCTGATTACCGAATCCCCGATTGCGTCGCCACGCCAAGAAGCAACTACTGAAGAACCTGCTAAGGAAGGTGGCGACGAGAACCCACAACAAGCCCACCTGGCGCCTCTCCAAGCAGCGAACCTTCCCCTTGAGGTCACAAGGATGTGGGAGCCTCTAACTGCCAAGCTGAAAACCATAGCAGAGGATATCTCAGCGATCATAACCAGGGCTGTGGAAGGCTCAACCAGGAGGCTCCAAGACGACCTCTTCAACCTCAAAACCGAAAACAGCACCATGAGGATCGAGGTGGAGAAGTTGTCTTTCAGCCTGACGCTCGCAGAAATCGAACACTCCCGAGTGGAGGATGCAATGAATACCGAGCTCAGGCTGGCGCGCAAGGAGGCCACTCACCTTCGCCACAAAGTTCACCAACTTGCCCAAGAGAAGGTCGAGCTGGAAAGCAAAATTGTGCCTCTTCGCGCCAGGGCGGTCGACCTGGAGGCTCTCATGAAAGCTGACACCGCTAAGGTGCAAAAACTGGAGCAGAGGTCGATCGACCGAGAGAAACTACTTGGGCAAGTAGAAAAGGCGAGGGACGACGCCATGGCTGATCTCGTCGAGGCCAACAAAGAGAAAGGAAAGGTGGCTGCTGAGTTGGCCCAAGCACAATCGGAATCCAAGAAGGTTACTGAAGACCTTCTCCAGGCTCAAGAGACCAACGAACAACTCAAAAAACAGGTTGAAGAGCTGGAGCAGCAGAATTAAGAGCTGAAAGAGCAAACTGAAGACCTCAAGAAGCGGATTGAGGAACTTCAGGGGCAAATTGAAGAACTCAAGCTAAACTCTGCTCAGATTTTGGCTGCTGGATTCGAAGCTGCGCGGGAACAATTCGCTTGCCTATTCCCCGACCTGGATCTCAGCCTGGTGTCACTGAACAACGAAGTAGTAGATGGAAAAGTCGTTCCTGCTGAAGACTAATCAACTCCTCTTCATCTGCTACTTTTATGATTTCCCTTGTATTATTCTGTAATAAACTCGTGTATATGTGCCTTTAACAGATACTTATCTTAATGACAAAGTTCGGGTATTCCCTCTCCTGACTTCTTTAAGCGCTTTAACCTTCTTCGCATGTTTAACTTTGTCGGATTTAACTTAATGATTTTGCAAACACGACTTTTGACTTAACTGCTTCGAACCACTTCAAACTTAAGCAATAATCACCTTAACCAACTTGTACTCTTAAGGCAACTAACCTTATCGTAAGAATACCCTTCAAGCAACGAACTGTAACTCAGTTATTGGCTCAAAACACCGTCCCACTCGACCTGCTTCATCAAACAGGTCTTTTAACCTTCTCGGCGCTGTTTGAACTCCTCCTGATCGCCAAGGACTCTTGGTGATATCAACTTTCCCTGGCCTCATGCTTTGGCAATTGTTTCTTTATCTGGGAGTAGAAATGCCTTTTGGGATCCTTCTTTGCCCCCCTGAGCTTCAGAACAAAAGACCGGCTGACTAGGCGTTCTCTTCGAACCTACCTTAGCCACCTTCCAAACTTCTTCCACCCTCTGCGCCATACCTGAACTCGTTCGAGACGAGAAGGATTTTATCTTGCCTACGCTCGCATGTAAGCGAGAAGGTCTTTAACTCGCCTGAACTCGCTCATCGGCGAGAAGGTCTTTAACTCGCCTGAACTCGCTCATCGGCGAGAAGGTCTTTATCTTGCCTGAACTCGCTCATCGGCGAGAAGGTCTTTATCTTGCCTCTGCATTGCCCCAGGGGTTACATCTTCTCGCCCCCAGAAACACGGAGGACTTTTACTGGTGCCTCTACATTGCCCCAGGGGTTACATCTTCTCGCCTCCAGAAACACGGAGGACTTTTACTCTTCCTCGCCCGCACCCGCTCGACGGCGAGGAGGTCTTTAACTTGCCTAAACTCGTTCGACGGCGAGAAGGACTTTATCTGGTGCCTCAACTTGCCCAGGGTGTACATCTCCTCCCCCCTGGATGCACTGAGGACCCTTTCTCTTTCTCGCCTGCACTCGCTCGACGGCGAGGAGGACTTTATCTGGTGCCTCAACTTGCCGAGGGTGTACATCTCCTCCCCCCTGGATGCACTGAGGACCCTTTCTCTTTCTCGCCTGCACTCGCTCGGCGACGAGGAGGTCTTTAACTTGCCTCAGAACGCGCGAGGGCGTTGAGGTCTTTCATCTGGTGCCTCAACTTGCCCAGGGTGTACATCTCCTCCCCCCTGGATGCACTGAGGACCCTTTCTCTTTCTCGCCTGCACTCGCTCGGCGGCGAGGAGGTCTTTAACTTGCCTCAGAACGCGCGAGGGCGTTGAGGTCTTTCATCTGGTGCCTCCGATCGCCGAAGGACGATGAGGACTTAAAAACCTTTACTGGTGCCTCCAATCGCCGAAAAACGATGAGGACTTAAAAACTTTAACTGAAAGCATGCAATATATCTTTTCTTGCCTTAAATCACTTACAAGTGACAAGGTATTTCTTCAAAACTTTTGGAAAACAGCGAACATGCAACCAGAAAACGCCTTATACTTCGAAAACTCTTCTTTTATTGGGTGGCCTCATTAAAAACCCTCCTTAGGGAAAAAAGAGTGCCCCCTTCAAACTGTTTTAACAGAGACATTGTAATATAACCTTTGTGTTTGTCTTTACTTACAAAGCTCTTAACTATAGTACAACTTCAGGTGTGTGGCGTTCCAGGTGCGAGGAATCGCCCCTCCTTCCAGCGTCTCTAAGCGGTAGGCTCCGTTCCCGAGCGCCTCGGTTATTCTGAACGGTCCAGTCCACTTGGGTGACAGTTTATTCTCCATCTCGTACTGGTGGGCCTTCCTCATCACCAGATCGCCTTCTCTAAACTGCCTTGGAATCACCTTCGAGTTGTATCTTCGTTCGACCCTTCTCTTCACGGCTTTAGCCTTCAACCTCGCATCTTCCCTGACCTCATCCAGTAGATCCAGGTTCAGCCTTCTCTCTTCATTCGAGTCTTCCTCTACGAAGTTCTGGAATCTTGGCGAGCTCTCCTGGATCTCCACCGGAATCATGGCATCACACCCATAGACCAAGCTGAACGGGGTCTCATGGGTTCCTGACTGCTCGGTGGTGTGGTACGCCCAGACTATACGGGGCACCTCCTCAGCCCAACTTCCCTTGGCTTTCTCAAGCCTTCTCTTCAAACCTCTCAACAACACCCGATTAGCTGACTCCACCTGGCCATTTGTCTGAGGGTGCTCGACGGATGCAAACACTTGTTGAATTCCCACCCCTTCGCAAAGCTTCTTCAACAGGTGGCTCGCAAACTGCGTCCCATTATCTGACACCAGGCGTTTAGGCACTCCAAACCGGCACATGATGTTCTTCCATACAAAACCTTCGATCTTGTGTGCGGTGATCTGGGCCACTGGTTCTGCTTCAATCCACTTGGTGAAATACTCAATCGCCACCACCAAGTACTTCATCTGCCTGATCGCCAGCGGGAAAGGTCCCAGGATGTCGATTCCCCAAGTATGAAACGGCCAAGGGCTATAGATCGACTTCAACTCCTCGGGAGGTGCCTTATGCCAATCGGCGTGCTGCTGGCATTGTTTACAACATTGGGCATATTTCTTGCAATCTTCTGTCATGGATGGCCAGTAGTAGCCTGCACGGAGAGTCCTCGCGGCCAGAGCTCGACCCCCGACGTGGCTTCCGCATATACCTTCGTGGAGCTCCGCCATGATTCTCGTGCACTTCTCGCCGTGTATACATTCCAGGAGTGGGTGAGTGAACCCAAACCTGTACAGATCGCCATCAATCAATGTGTACTTGCTGGAATTTTTCTTTACCTTCCTAGCTTCTGTCGGATCCAGCGGGAGGAGGCCATCTGCCAGGCACCGCTTGTACTGTGTTATCCATGTGTCTGGCTCATGGGCGGCGCAGACCTGCATCACGTCCACCTTCTCTCCTCGACATGCTCTAATTCTCGGCGATCTCAGAGTTTCTTGCGTCAAGGACTTATGGCTTCTCGCTGCTCTCTCCGTCGACTTGCTTATCTGAAGGACCAGGTGATCTGCTACAAATGCTCTTGGCGTCTTTAGAGTTTCTTGAATCACCGTCCTCTGCCTACCCCCCTTGCCTGAGCTGGCGAGCTTAGCAAGCAAGTCAGCTCGGGCATTCTGCTCTCTGGGCACATGTACTACTTCAAAGGAGGCAAAGGAACTCTTCAATTCCTGCACATACGCCAAGTAAGCCGCCATTTGTGGATCTTTAGCCTGGAACTCGCCTGTTACTTGCCCCGTGACTAGCAGCGAGTCACTCTTAGCCATCAGCACCCTAGCTCCCATCTCCTTGGCCAGCAAAATTCCGGCGATCAGCGCCTCATACTCTGCTTGATTGTTGCTGGCCTTAAAGGCAAACCTCAAAGATTGTTCAATCAGCACGCCGTTGGGTCCTTCCAATATGACTCCAGCACCGCTGCCCTGCTGGTTCGACGATCCATCCACCGAAAGTACCCAATGGAAATCGTCCCCTTCAACCCGCGTCGCCTCTGATGAGAGCTCAACCACGAAATCTGCAAAGATTTGCCCCTTGATCGGGCCTCGGGGCTCGTACTTAATATCAAACTCTGACAACTCTACCGCCCACTTCACCATCCTTCCCGCAACGTCGGGTTTCTTCAAGACCTTCTGGATGGGCAGGTCAGTCATCACCAGTATTGTGAAACTGTGGAAGTAGTGGCGCAACCTCCTCGCCGAAAACACCACAGCCAGCGCAGCCTTCTCCAGGGCCTGATATCTCGTTTCTGGGCCCTGCAACACCTTGCTCACAAAATAAATAGGCTTCTGAACCTGATCTTGATCCTGGGCGAGCACCGCACTCACCGCCCTCTCAGTCACAGCAAAATACAACCTGAGAGGGATTCCCACCAGCGGTTTGCACAGAACCGGCGGGCTCGCCAGATACTCCTTCAGTTTGACGAAAGCTTCCTCGCACTCTTTCGTCCAAGCAAACTTATTATTGCGCCGCAGACATTGAAAATAGGGATGCCCCTTTTCTCCGCTAGCTGACACGAAGCGAGATAGGGCTGCCATCCGACCTGTTAGGTGTTGGACTTCTTTCACCGTAGCCGGGCTCCTCATCGCCAAGATGGCGGCACACTTGTCTGGGTTGGCTTCTATTCCTCTTTCAGTCAAGAGGAAACCCAAAAACTTTCCAGCCTCCACGCCGAAAATGCATTTCTCCGGATTGAGCTTTAACTTGAACTTGGCGATCGTCGTGAATAATTCTTCCAAGTCTGCCACGTGCTTGCTTTTTTCCTGCGAGGTAACGACCATGTCATCGACGTAAGCTTGCACGTTCCTTCCCAGCATTGGTGCAAGTACTCGATCCATCAGCCTCTGGTACGTGGCCCCCGCGTTCTTCAGCCCAAACGGCATCACCTTATAGCAGTAGCACGATCTCTCCGTCATGAAGGCTGTTTTCTCCTCATCCATGGGATGCATCTTGATCTGATTACACCCTGCAGCACTATCAACCAGGGCATCTATGCTCGGTAAAGGATACAAATCCTTTGGGCAAGCCTTGTTCAGGTCGGTGAAATCGACGCACATGCGCCATTTCCCGTTACTCTTCTTCACCAGCACGACATTCGCCAACCATTCGGGGTACTGGACTTCCCTGATGTGGCCTGCAGCGAGGAGTTTCTGTGTTTCGTCCCTGATCGCCTGCCTCCTCTCCTCGTTGAATTTTCTTCTCCTTTGTCGCACCGGTCTCACCAAATTGTCCATCGCCAGATGATGGCACAAGAAGTCAGGATCAATCCCGGGCATGTCCGAAGCGGACCATGCAAACGCGTCCAGATGCCGCTCAATCACCTTGGTGATCTGGTCCTGGAGATCAACCTCCAGAGATCTTCCTAGCTTGAAGATTTTTCCTCCGATCTCCTTTTCAAGCCACTGCTCGACAGGTTTAGGCCTGGATTCTCTGGCGATCACCGCCCTGGCGATTCCCTGTTCCCTTGCTTCCTCGGGGCGATTCCGCGCCTCTTCCTCCTCCAGGCCAGCATTCCTCTCCCCTAGCTCAGCGTCTATCATCTCCACATCTCTTCCGGCAGCCTCCTCTGTTGCCGTCGATCTGGGCTTCACACCGGGAGGTGGGGTGGTTGTTACATAACTCACTGATCTTTTGTTTTTCAGGCTATTCTCATAGCACCTTTTCGCTTCTTTCTGATCAGACTTGATCGTGATCACCACCCCTTCCATGGACGGCAACTTTACCTTCATGTGTCGAGTCGACGGAATGGCGCCTATCCTGTTAAGCGTGGGCCTTCCCAACAGGATGTTATATGCTGAGGGGGCGTTTACGACGAGGTACTTGATTTTCTCCGTCCTCGACCCAGCCTCATCTGTAAACGTGGTTCTCAGCTCAATGTACCCCCTGACCTCCACCTGGTCACCAGCGAACCCATATAGGCACCCTCCATAGGGCCTTATTCCGCGCCTCTTCCTCCTCCAGGCCAGCATTCCTCTCCCCTAGCTCAGCGTCTATCATCTCCACATCTCTTCCGGCAGCCTCCTTGATGGCATTTCATGTGTTCTTCTTGAATCAAAGTAGTAAAATGGATGCGGAAGCAATGGGTGAGTGAAACAAAGCCCTCCTAGGAGTTGTGATGGCTTTGAAGGTGCATGATGAGTATGAATTAGAGAGGTGCGGCCAGCTCTATGAAGAAAGGTGAAGGGAGTGAAGTTTATAGCCTAGATTTCTAGGAGAAGTATAGCTAGTGCACAAAATGGGCAGCATAACAATACTCAAATAAACTTGTCCAATACAAAGAGATAGCCTTCCTATTTATAGGCTATTTGGGCTTAAATGTTAAGCTATATTTCTAAGGAAAAGAAAACCAAAATTAAATCTAAATTCTAAGCCATGTGCCATGCAATGACCGGCCACACAACCCTAGGTTCTAGAAGGTTTCCTTCACAAAGTTCTTTCTACACTACCTATCTTACTAAGTACCCCTAATGGGCCTTTTATGCAACAAAGCCTCTTCTCTCCCAAACCGTAGCTTTGGCCCTTGTATGTGTGAAGCTAGACGGTCTAGGACTCTTCATAGATGCTCCTCATGTAGCCTTGGCCTAGACGCTCCTCATCATGGCTAGATGCTCCCTTTGTGAGGCTAGACGCTCCTTGTGAGGCTAGACGCTCCTTTTGGAAGGCTAGACGGTCTTGGTCTTGGAAGCTTGGCTTTCATAGTGTGGTGAGCTTGGGCCTTCCTCCATCATCCCCTCCCTCTTGAAAAGGATTTGTCCTCAAATCCAAGGCTTTACTTAGGGGGTGGTTGTGGCTGGATGGTGTCCATCATCTCCTCCTTCTTTTGAGAAGATCTATCCTCAGATCTTCAGGCTTGATCTCGGATAGCAGCATCTTGTTTCTTCAAAGCTTGTCCTCCTGGATCAAACGTCCACCTATAGAAATAATCAAATAAAGCATAGGTGTTAGTTTGCAAATTAATTTTACTAGGTTGCCATTGTTGTTTGTCTTTTGGTGTTGGCAACCTTGGACAAGATTTCTCTTTTAGGGGTTGTGTGTGGCCTCTAATCATCTTTTGTATTTTAAAATGGTCATTTGTGGTTACCTTCTCTTGAGGCATAAATCCTATAGGAGATGGTAACAACTTAAAAGAAGAAAGATGATTGAGCACACACATAACTTTAAAAGTAGAAGTAGTTTTGTGAACTACTTGATGGTATGTTTGCTCATCTCTAAAATTGTGTGTGCACTTCATGATTATTCTAGGCATAATAGAAAGAGCTATATTTTCAAAAATATTTTGACCATGCGTTTGAGGATGATAAGCATTTAAAATGTGCAACTTAGTTGCAAGTTTTCCAAAGGAAATCCTCAAATCATGGTTTGCGAAAGTTGGAGCTCTATTCAATACTATGCTTGAAAATAAACCATGAAGATGTATCACTTCTCTAGAGAAGAGTTTATCCATAACCATGAAGATTGAATTAAAACCTTTTGTTGTCCTAGGGAGTTTTAAAATGAAATTTGTATCTTCCCAAGGATCATTTGCAAAAGGTGAAGGAGTATAGAGTTCATGAGACTTCACTTTAGGTGTAGTTGGAAAACATGAGTTATACTTAAAGTAATGTCTTTGAACCTCTTTTCTCATGGGTGACAAAAGTTTTCCCCTTAAAAGCTCTAGCGTTTGATCAACTTTCTTTTGTCCCATGAGTTCTCCTTCTTGATCTATGCAAGCTTCTTGTAAGGACTTTTCTTGTGTGCTCATGCTTGCAAGTGTTCCTTTACAAAAGGAAAGGCTAGGTTGTTCAACAAGAAGCATGTTTGTAAAAGTATTTTCCATATGCTTGACTTGTTGAATGACCTTGTGGGAAGGAACACTATTCTCCCACGCCTTTTGTTTCCCAAAATTTTTTTCTTTTTCTATTTTTTCTTCATCCCTTTTGTGTTTCATTTGTATTTGGTCTTTTACCACTTGGGAATGTGGTAAAGGGCTAAGTACAAACCTTTTATGCTTGTGGATAAAAGAAATCTCGTTAGTTAGACCATTATGTGAGGTTTTCTTATCAAATTGCCATGGTCTACCTAATAAGATGTGGCAAGCTTCCATAGGTACTACATCACATAAAACATTGTCTTGGTAGTTGCCTATAGAAAACTCGATTTCCACTTGTTTGTCTACACGTAGTTCTCCATCCTCATTGATCCATTGTAAATTGTAAGGTTGTGGATGAGGAACTACTTGTAGTTGTAATTTTTCAATCAATCTAGTGCTACAACAATTGCAGCATGACCCACCATCCACAATAAGAGAGCATATATTTTCTAAAACATTGCATCTAGTATGAAAAATGTTCTCTCGTTGTGTCTCAATGGGTGCACTAGGTTGATTGTGGAGGATTCTTTGAATCATCAATAAGTCCCCCTCCAAAGGATTTATCCTTTCTCCTTCCCCTTTTTCTTGGGTACTAGGTTCATCTTCACCACTTGTGTATTCATTTTCTCCTTTTAAAAACAAAACTCTTTGGTTTGGACATTGTGCTTGCACATGCCCTCTTCCAAAACATTTAAAACATTTGGTGTCCCTAGTACGGATGTATGGGGTGGAGGCATCTTTCACTAAGGGTTTGGTAGTCTCTTTGGATTCGTCTCTGGGTGTACTACCCTCCCTTTTAAAGTCTTTCTTGGGATAAGAGTTGGAGTAAGAACTTACCCTTTGACTTGAAGTTTTGCGCAAATTTTGTTGTTCAACTTTAATGCAAAGTTGAACCAAATCATTCAAGTCTTGATAGGGTAATAGTTCTACTCTATCTCTTATCTCAAGTGATAGGCCACTAAGGAACCTAGATATGGTGGTTTCCTCCTCTTCTCTAATGGAGGCTCTCATCATGTAAAGCTCCATCTTTTGTCTATACTCTTCTACGCTCATATTCTTTTGTTGGAGTCTTTGGAGCTTGTCCATCAACTCCCTATGGTAGTAAGAAGGTATATGTCGACGTCTTAGGGCTCCCCTAAGGTCATTCCAATATTCTATGGGAGGTTCCCTATGAAGACGTCGGTCTCTCTCTAAAGAGGTCCACCAATACATAGCATTTCCTTGGAAACTAAGGGTGGCTAAGGGTACCTTACGTTCCTCACTTACCCTATGGCAAGCAAAGAGTTGCTCTACCTTCATCTCCCAATCTAGATATATTTCTACATTTTCCTTTCCATGAAAATGAGGTAGGTCTACTCTTGTTTCCCTTGGCACCTCTTGTTCCCTTTGCCTAGTTCTTCTAGGGGGTGGTTGGTAATAATCATTGATTCTACGGCTTCCCTCCCCTAGAGATTCAATACTTTGCGAATGGGATGCATGAGTTTTTTTTTATTTTTGTGATTTTTGTGACTTCTCTTCTTGAGCTTTAGCCAACTCATTAATTTTGTTTTCATTCTCCAATTGTCTAAAAGAGATTAATTGTACCGCTTGGGATACTTCTTTTAAAAGAGTTTTCAAAGATTTTACTTCACTTTCTATAGACTTTGGAGAGTAAGAAGAAGAAGACATGGCTAAAACTTTGTGTATATAGGTGTTTTACTTGGAGAAAGTTTAGGAAAGTTAGAGAAGGGAGTTTTCCAGGTAAGGGAGGTGAGTCACAATGGACTACTTAAGTACCAAGCCTTTTCCTTGCCAAAAACTTTTCCTCCAATGACTTCACACAAAATTTTCTCTTAATAAAACACTTAGAACACAAGAAGTTGAGAAATCAAAAAGCAAGAAAACTATGTAAGCTAGATATGCAGCAAACTAGTCGGTATAGCACAAAATTAAACAATACTAAACATGCAAAACGTTTCTACCAAAACAAAAGAAATACAAGTTCAAACAAGCAACAAATTACTAAGCAAAATGACTATGCTATTCGGCCCTAGGTGAGGCTTCTTGGACACTTTGAGCCCTTGAAGACACACTCACCGTCTAAAACGTAATTTAAAAGAGGTAATTAACAATAATCCAAGTTGTAAAGGAGATAAGAAAACCCCCTTTGTTGTTCCTCTTTTTGGTTAGTGCACTTTCTTTGTTGTCTTGATTGTTGATCTTCTAGGTGTTTGTAGTGTTTGTTTCAAGAAGCTTGTTTCGCCTTAGCTTTGACTCCTCCTTAGAAAGTTGGCTTTAATTCTCCACTTTCCAGCACCTATTCACAAGGGCTTAACCTTAAACCAAGTCAATTTCCATGCACATAAGCACTAAGAGAGAATTAATTTCCAGCACCCACAAAAGAGAGGTCAAGAAACAAAAGCAAGAAACAAATTTAATTGAAAGAAAACAGTACCACCAAAAGGATTTATAATATGACAACTTAGAAAGAGATTCAAGGAATTAAAGCAAACAATTAAAGGTACTCAATAAAAGTTGGCACACAAAAGGAATTCCTAAAGAAAAGCACTAGATTAGATGACCAAATAAAAAAACAGCACCACTGGAAAATGTTGTGGGCCAGAAAACAGTTTTGTTCCCCGATTTATGCTGAGCTTTAATTTTAAGATTTGTTTCTGAAGTTTGGATACAAGAAAATTCAGGATCTTAGCTAAATTTTGGCTTTGGAATCACCTAAAACGCATGCACCATTTTTTTTTAATAATTTTTGCAAATTTGGTGTGCAGTTAGGCCAGCTGTAACGCTCAAGATTCGCACTCTGATTTTGTGAGATTTATCATTTTTTTTCTGTTGCTCCTTTTGACCTAATTCTTTTTTTGTCTTTTCTATAACACCTTAAACTTGCATTTTCCAGAAATTCAGAATTTTCCTATGGGTAGAAAAATTTTGTTAAACAAAACAGCCCAGAACAGAGAGGTGTTACAGGGGAAATCTGGAAAACTGGAAGAAAACAGCAAGATAACCAAAATTAACACAATGGAAATGTGAGAATGGAAATTGTGTATGAACTAAGACACAATTATGAACTCAAACTAAAAATAAAAAGCACCAAAGGATCAAAATAACAGCAGATTAAAGCAATATAAAGAGACCCAAAGCAAGAAACAATCAAGCCAAAAAATAGGACTACTAAGAATTGATGACAATATGGATGAACATGACTTGACAAAACATGTATAGATTCAGAAAAATAAAGACTCAAAGCATAATATGAAGCAAAATAATGAAAGCAATAAAGACTCAAAGCCTAAAACAAAAATAGCAACACAAAGGTGTATGGAATCCTATCACAAATTGCACAAGACTTGTTCAAGATCAAATGAACAAGAGTGCTTGGGTTGGATCTTCCACAAAGCACACCAAGAACAAATTAAAATATAAAAACAGCAAGACAAGTAAGGAATTGAAATGACAAAGATGAAATAAAGAAGAACTGAAATTAAAAAGACAAGCTACTCATCTTGAAGAACCAAAAGCTCATGATACCAAATGATGGCATTTCATGTGTTCTTCTTGAATCAAAGTAGTAAAATGGATGCGGAAGCAATGGGTGAGTGAAACAAAGCCCTCCTAGGAGTTGTGATGGCTTTGAAGGTGCATGATGAGTATGAATTAGAGAGGTGCGGCCAGCTCTATGAAGAAAGGTGAAGGGAGTGAAGTTTATAGCCTAGATTTCTAGGAGAAGTATAGCTAGTGCACAAAATGGGCAGCATAACAATACTCAAATAAACTTGTCCAATACAAAGAGATAGCCTTCCTATTTATAGGCTATTTGGGCTTAAATGTTAAGCTATATTTCTAAGGAAAAGAAAACCAAAATTAAATCTAAATTCTAAGCCATGTGCCATGCAATGACCGGCCACACAACCCTAGGTTCTAGAAGGTTTCCTTCACAAAGTTCTTTCTACACTACCTATCTTACTAAGTACCCCTAATGGGCCTTTTATGCAACAAAGCCTCTTCTCTCCCAAACCGTAGCTTTGGCCCTTGTATGTGTGAAGCTAGACGGTCTAGGACTCTTCATAGATGCTCCTCATGTAGCCTTGGCCTAGACGCTCCTCATCATGGCTAGATGCTCCCTTTGTGAGGCTAGACGCTCCTTGTGAGGCTAGACGCTCCTTTTGGAAGGCTAGACGGTCTTGGTCTTGGAAGCTTGGCTTTCATAGTGTGGTGAGCTTGGGCCTTCCTCCATCACTCCTCTGTTGCCGTCAATCTGGGCTTCACACCGGGAGGTGGGGTGGTTGTTACATAACTAACTGATCTTTTGTTTTTCAGGCTATTCTCATAGCACCTTTTCGCTTCTTTCTGATCAGACTTGATCGTGATCACCACCCCTTCCATGGACGGCAACTTTACCTTCATGTGCCGAGTCGACGGAATGGCGCCTATCCTGTTAAGCGTGGGCCTTCCCAACAGGATGTTATATGCTGAGGGGGCGTTTACGACGAGGTACTTGATTTTCTCCGTCCTCGACCCAGCCTCATCTGTAAACGTGGTTCTCAGCTCAATGTACCCCCTGACCTCCACCTGGTCACCAGCGAACCCATATAGGCACCCTCCATAGGGCCTTAGCTGGTCAAGGGGCAACTCCAGCTGCGTGAAAGTCGGCCAGAACATCACGTCTGCCGAGCTTCCTTGGTCCACCAGAACTCTGTGGACCTTCCTTCCCGCTGTAACCAACGAAATAACTATGGGATCGTTGTCATGAGGCACAACGTCCCGAAGATCCTGCTTGGTGAACGTAATGTCCACTTCCGGCGAGTGATCTTCAAACATATCCACTGTCATCACCGATCGCGCGTACTTTTTCCTCTGCGATGCGGTGCATCCACCACCTGCGAAACCCCCTGCAATGGTGTGGATCTCCCCGTGGATAGGCATCTCGTGTTGCTGGGCTTTTCCACCTGCTGGCTGGGAACTCGACTGATGGCATTTCATGTGTTCTTCTTGAATCAAAGTAGTAAAAATGATGCGGAAGCAATGGGTGAGTGAAACAAAGCCCTCCTAGGTGTTGTGTTGGCTTTGAAGGTGCATGAAGAGTGTGGTGTTTGAGTGGTTCGGCTAGCTCAAGGGAGAAAGGTGAAAGGATTGAAGTTTATAGCCTAGATTTCTAGGAGAAGTAAAGCTAGTGCACAAAAAATGGCAGCATAACAATACTCAAATAAACTTGAAAAATACAATGAGATAGCCTTCCTATTTATAGGCCATCTTGGACGTAAAAGGTAAGCTACTTTCTAATGAAAAGAAAACAAAAAAAAATTAAATGTAAAACCTAAGCCATGTGCCATGTGCAATGACCAGCCACACAAACCTAGTTTCTAGAATGTTTCCTTCACAAAGTGCTTTCTACACTATCCTATCTACTAAGTACCCCTAATGGGCCTTTATGCAACAAAGCCTTCTCTTCCCAAACCGTAGCTTGGCTCATGTGTGTGTGAAGCTAGATGGTCTAGGACTCTTCATAGATGCTCCTTATGTAGCCATGGCTAGACGCTCCCTTGTGAAGCTAGACGCTCCATTTGGAAGACTAGACGCTCCTTTGAGAGGCTAGACGCTCCTTTGTGAAGCTAGTCTTAGTCTTTTGGCTTTCATAGTGTGGTGAGCTTGGGCCCTCTTCCATCATCCCCTCCCTCTTGAAAAGGATTTGTCCTCAAATCCAATGCTTTTGCTTAGGGGAATGGTTGTGGCTGGATGGTGTCCATCATCTCCTCCTTCTTTTGAGAAGATCTATCCTCAGATCTTCAGACTTGATCTCGGATAGGAGCATCTTGTTTCTTCAAAGCTTGTCCTCCTGGATCAAACGTCCACCTATAGAAATAATCAAATAAAGCATAGGTGTTAGTTTGCAAATTAATTTTACTAGGTTGCCATTGTTGTTTGTCTTTTGGTGTTGGCAACCTTGGACAAGATTTCTCTTTTAAAGGTTGTGTGTGGCCTCTAATCATCTTTTGTATTTTAAAATGGTCATTTGTGGTTACCTTCTCTTGAGGCATAAATCCTATAGGAGATGGTAACAACTTAAAAGAAGAAAGATGATTGAGCACACACATAACTTTAAAAGTAGAAGTAGTTTTGTGAACTACTTGATGGTATGTTTGCTCATCTCTAAAATTGTGTGTGCACTTCATGATTATTCTAGGCATAATAGAAAGAGCTATATTTTCAAAAATATTTTGACCATGCGTTTGAGGATGATAAGCATTTAAAGTGTGCAACTTAGTTGCAAGTTTTCCAAAGGAAATCCTCAAATCATGGTTTGCGAAAGTTGGAGCTCTATTCAATACTATGCTTGAAAATAAACCATGAAGATGTATCACTTCTCTAGAGAAGAGTTTATCCATAACCATGAAGATTGAATTAAAACCTTTTGTTGTCCTAGGGAGTTTTAAAATGAAATTTGTATCTTCCCAAGGATCATTTGCAAAAGGTGAAGGAGTATAGAGTTCATGAGACTTTACTTTAGGTGTAGTTTGAAAACATGAGTTGTACTTAAAGTAATGTCTTTGAACCTCTTTTCTCATGGGTGACAAAAGTTTTCCTCTTAAAAGCTCTAGCGTTTGATCAACTTTCTTTTGTCCCATGAGTTCTCCTTCTTGATCTATGCAAGCTTCTTGTAAGGACTTTTCTTTTGTGTTCATGCTTGCAAGTGTTCCTTTACAAAAGGAAAGGCTAGGTTGTTCAACAAGAAGCATGTTTGTAAAGGTATTTTCAATATGCTTGACTTGTTGAATGACCTTGTGGGAAGGAACACTATTCTCCCACGCCTTTTGTTTCCCAAAATTTTTTTCTTTTTCTATTTTTTCTTCATCCCTTTTGTGTTTCATTTTTATTTGGTCTTTTACCACTTGGGAATGTGGTAAAGGGCTAAGTACAAACCTTTTATGCTTGTGGATAAAAGAAATCTCGTTAGTTAGACCATTATGTGAGGTTTTCTTATCAAATTGCCATGGTCTACCTAATAAGATGTGGCAAGCTTCCATAGGTACTACATCACATAAAACATTGTCTTTGTAGTTGCCTATAGAAAACTCGATTTCCACTTGTTTGTCTACACGTAGTTCTCCATCCTCATTGATCCATTGTAAATTGTAAGGTTGTGGATGAGGAACTACTTGTAGTTGTAATTTTTCAATCAATCTAGTGCTACAACAATTGCAGCATGACCCACCATCCACAATAAGAGAGCATATATTTTCTAAAACATTGCATCTAGTATGAAAAATGTTCTCTCGTTGTGTCTCAATGGGTGCACTAGGTTGATTGTGGAGGATTCTTTGAATCATCAATAAGTCCCCCTCCAAAGGATTTATCCTTTCTCCTTCCCCTTTTTCTTGGGTACTAGGTTCATCTTCACCACTTGTGTATTCATCTTTTCCTTTTAAAAACAAAATTCTTCGGTTTGGACATTGTGCTTGCATATGCCCTCTTCCAAAACATTTAAAACATTTGGTGTCCCTAGCACGGATGTATGGGGTGGAGGCATCTTTCACTAAGGGTTTGGTAGTCTCTTTGGGTTCGTCTCTAGGTGTACTACCCTCCCTTTTAAAGTCTTTCTTGGGATAAGAGTTGGAGTAAGAACCTACCCTTTGACTTGAAGTTTTGCGCAGATTTTGTTGTTCAACTTTAATGCAAAGTTGAACCAAATCATTCAAGTCTTGATAGGGTAATAGTTCTACTCTATCTCTTATCTCAAGTGATAGGCCACTAAGGAACCTAGATATGGTGGTTTCCTCCTCTTCTCTAATGGAGGCTCTCATCATGTAGAGCTCCATCTTTTGTCTATACTCTTCTACGCTCATATTCTTTTGTTGGAGTCTTTGGAGCTTGTCCATCAACTCCCTATGGTAGTAAGAAGGTATATGTCGACGTCTTAGGGCTCCCCTAAGGTCATTCCAATATTCTATGGGAGGTTCCCTATGAAGACGTCGGTCTCTCTCTAAAGAGGTCCACCAATACATAGCATTTCCTTGGAAACTAAGGTTGGCTAAGGGTACCTTACGTTCCTCACTTACCCTATGGCAAGCAAAGAGTTGCTCTACCTTCATCTCCCAATCTAGATATATTTCTACATTTTCCTTTCCATGAAAATGAGGTAGGTCTACTCTAGTTTCCCTTGGCACCTCTTGTTCCCTTTGCCTAGTTCTTCTAGGGGGTGGTTGGTAATAATCATTGATTCTACGGCTTCCCTCCCCTAGAGATTCAATACTTTGCGAATGGGATGCATGAGTTTTTTTTTATTTTTGTGACTTCTCTTCTTGAGCTTTAGCCAACTCATTAATTTTGTTTTCATTCTCCAATTGTCTAAAAGAGATTAATTGTACCGCTTGGGATACTTCTTTTAAAAGAGTTTTCAAAGATTTTACTTCACTTTCTATAGACTTTGGAGAGTAAGAAGAAGAAGACATGGCTAAAACTTTGTGTATATAGGTGTTTTACTTGGAGAAAGTTTAGGAAAGTTAGAGAAGGGAGTTTTCCAGGTAAGGGAGGTGAGTCACAATGGACTACTTAAGTACCAAGCCTTTTCCTTGCCAAAAACTTTTCCTCCAATGACTTCACACAAAATTTTCTCTTAGTAAAACACTTAGAACACAAGAAGTTGAGAAATCAAAAAGCAAGAAAACTATGTAAGCTAGATATGCAGCAAAGCTAGTCGGTATAGCACAAAATTAAACAATACTAAGCATGCATAACGTTTCTACCAAAACAAAAGAAAAAACAAGTTCAAACAAGCAACAAATTACTAAGCAAAATTACTATGCTATTCGGCCCTAGGTGAGGCTTCTTGGACACTTTGAGCCCTTGAAGACACACTCACCGTCTAAAACGTAATTTGAAAGAGGTAATTAACAATAAACCAAGTTGTAAAGGAGATAAGAAAACCCCCTTTGTTGTTCCTCTTTTTGGTTAGTGCACTTTCTTTGTTGTCTTGATTGTTGATCTTCTAGGTGTTTGTAGTGTTTGTTTCAAGAAGCTTGTTTCGCCTTAGCTTTGACTCCTCCTTAGAAAGTTGGCTTTAGTTCTCCAATTTCCAGCACCTATTCACAAGGGCTTAACCTTAAACCAAGTCAATTTCCATGCACATAAGCACCAAGAGAGAATTAAATTCCAGCACCCAAAAAGAGAGGTCAAGGAACAAAAGCAAGAAACAAATTTAATTGAAAGAAAACAGTACCACCAAAAGGATTTATAATATGACAACTTAGAAAGAGATTCAAGAAATTAAAGCAAACAATTAAAGGTACTCAATAAAAGTTGGCACACAAAAGGAATTCCTAAAGAAAAGCACTAGATTAGATGACCAAATAAAAAAACAGCACCACTGGAAAATGTTGTGGGCCAGAAAACGTGTTTGTTCCCCGATTTATGCTGAGCTGTAATTGTAAAATTTGTTTCTGAAATTTGGATGCAAGAAAATTCAGGATCTTATCTAAATTTTGGCTTTGGAATCACCTAAAACGCATGCACCATTTTTTTTTAATAATTTTTGCAAATTTGGTGTGCAGTTAGGCCAGCTGGAGCGCTCAAGATTTGCACTCTGATTTTGTAAGATTTATCATTTTTTTTCTGTTGCTTCTTTTGACCTCATTATTTTTTTTTCTTTTCTATAACACTTTAAACTTGCATTTTCCAGAAAATCAGAATTTTCCTATGGGTGGAAATATTTTGTTAAACAAAACAGCCCAGAACAGAGAGATGATACAGGGGAAATCTGGAAAACTGGAAGAAAACAGCAAGATAACCAAAATGAACACAATGGAAATGTAAGAATGGAAATTGTGTAAGAACTAAGACACAATTATGAACTCAAACTAAAAATAAAAAGCACCAAAGGATCAAAATAACAGCAGATTAAAGCACTATAAAGAGACCAAAAAACAAGAAACAATCAAGCCAATAATAGGACTACTAAGAATTGATGACAAATATGGATTCACATGACTTGACACAACATTTATAGATTCAGAAAATAAAGACTCAAAGCATAAAATGAAGCAATTATAAGAAAGCAATAAGGACTCAATTTCCTAAAAGAAAAAACAGCCACACAATGGTGTAAGGAATCCTATCACAAGCTGCACAGAATTTGTTCAAGATCAATTGAACAATTGTGCTTTGGTTGGATCTTCCATAAGCACACCAAGAACAATTTAAAATATAAAAACAGCAAGACAAGTAAGGAATTGAAATGACAAAGATGAAATAAAGAAGAACTGAAATTAAAAGACCAAGCTACTCATCTTGAAGAACCAAAAGCTCATGATACCAAATGATGGCATTTCATGTGTTCTTCTTGAATCAAAGTAGTAAAAATGATGCGGAAGCAATGGGTGAGTGAAACAAAGCCCTCCTAGGAGTTGTGTTGGCTTTGAAGGTGCATGAAGAGTGTGGTGTTTGAGTGGTTCGGCCAGCTCAAGGGAGAAAGGTGAAAGGATTGAAGTTTATAGCCTAGATTTCTAGGAGAAGTAAAGCTAGTGCACAAAAAATGGCAGCATAACAATACTCAAATAAACTTGAAAAATACAATGAGATAGCCTTCCTATTTATAGGCCATCTTGGACGTAAAAGGTAAGCTACTTTCTAATGAAAAGAAAACAAAAAAAAATTAAATGTAAAACCTAAGCCATGTGCCATGTGCAATGACCGGCCACACAAACCTAGTTTCTAGAATGTTTCCTTCACAAAGTGCTTTCTACACTATCCTATCTACTAAGTACCCCTAATGGGCCTTTATGCAACAAAGCCTTCTCTTCCCAAACCGTAGCTTGGCTCATGTGTGTGTGAAGCTAGACGGTCTAGGACTCTTCATAGATGCTCCTTATGTAGCCATGGCTAGACGCTCCCTTCTGAAGCTAGACGCTCCATTTGGAAGAGTAGACGCTCCTTTGAGAGGCTAGACGCTCCTTTGTGAAGCTAGTCTTAGTCTTTTGGCTTTCATAGTGTGGTGAGCTTGGGCCCTCTTCCATCATCGACGCTCCCCCCGTCCTCCTGTCCAGCAGATAGTCATTTAGGAACCCGCTCTTAACCAGATCGTCGAGCTGATATCCCAAAGACAAACACGAGTCCAAGGTGTGGCCAAAACATTGGTGGAACTCGCACCAGGCGTCCGGCTTTGACCCCAGCACCTTGTCGCCCACCTTCTCAGGCGCTTTCAACCTAGCAGAGATATTAGGAATGGCGATTAGATGCTAATCCCATGACAAACTTGTGCTTAGGCGGGCGATTGTATTCCCGGCGTGCTGGTTGCTGGCGCCCCTGGCTCCTTCCCTTGTTCCTCCTGTCGTAAGGATGGCGAGTCCTCTGGTCCTTTCTGGCCGCCGCCGCCGTTTCCAGCACCGTCTGCGGCTGGATCCTGGTCTGGGCGTGTGGCCTGGCGGGAGCCACGCTGCCTCTCTTCTCGGCGACTTCACTCTCGTCGGCGATGTGAGCCACCGCAAGTCGCCTGACTTCAGCAAACGTCGCGGGGTGAGCCCTGATCAAGGCCTCGCAGAATGGTCCTGGCTGCACGCCCTTCTTGAAGGCATAGACCAGCATTTCTTCATCCTTAGCCGGCGATCTGACCATCTGCTCTCCAAAGCGATTTAGGTAGTCTCTGAGGGACTCCCCATGGAACTGCCTTATGTCAAACAGATCATAAGACACCCTGGGCGGTGCCTTATTCACAATGTACTGCTCGACAAAGATCTTCGAGAACTGTTGAAAATTGGTTATGTGGCCGTTAGGCAGGCTCATAAACCACTCCATCGCCATTCCCTGGAGCGTACTCACGAACATCTTGCAGTAGACGGCGTCTGACCCTCCCGACAGCATCATCTGCGTATGGAACGTGGTCAGATGAGCCTCTGGATCCTCCACGCCGGTAAAGACAGCCTTAACCGGAACCACGCTCGTGGGAATAGGCGTGTCAGTAATCGCCTGAACAAAAGGCATTGGGAAAACACGAGGTGGCGTCGACGGCGCCACCTCTTCAGCAGAAGAACGTCCTTGCTGCTCCCGAAGAGCTTGACGCAGCTCCTCAGTCACCTTGCTAAGCTCCTCGTTCCTGGCGCGAGAGGCGACCAGGTCCTCATGTATTCTCGCCTGCTCTACGCGTGAGGCTTCTACAGTTGCCTGCAACGAGTGCATCATCTCTGCCATCTGCGCCATGGTCATGGCGGCGCCGCCTTCAGCAGCGACAGGCGCCACGGGGCTTGAACGATTGCTTCTCATTTTTCTCATGAACTTCAGTGAATCACAGGAATGCAGCGAACAACACTTCAACCACGATCGAATCAGCGATCAATCGGAGAAAACAGCGCGAAACTGCGCAAGAAAACTCAAGAACACCGTAAACCTTCGAAGAAAACCACAACTTCACCAGAAACCAACGTTTCCCCGCGGACAACCAAACGAGCGAAAGAACTCGAACTTCCACCAAACAGATTGCGCGTAAGCAGCAGAAAACCTCACTCCACCGATCGAAAAGCCAAACGAACGGTACAAAACGCAAATTCACCGAACGAAAATCAAACAAACAGCGAACGATGGTTGCACCAGCACACAACCACGCAGAAAACTTCGCAAACCTCCAAAAACTCACGCTGTGGATGGGAGCAAGTTTTACACGGCCCCACGGTGGACGCCTGATGATCCTGCCTGTTGACCGGAACGCTGGAAACTGCCTCGTCAAAGGATCGACGTGCGCACCGCTTCTCACCTCCGTTCCTCTTCGGGATCTACCTCAAGAACCTGCAAAGAAACAGTACGGCGCCGCTGCGGCCGATCGCACTCCAACGCTCAAGTCAGTGACGGTATCACCAAATACTAAGAGAACAAGAACCGTGCAAATCCTCTCTCACAGTCAGCTCTATCACTCGCAAGCGTAAAGTGTATAAACTGAACGTGCGTACCTCAGAAAGTTTGTTAAGAACTCTTATATACCTGGTAGCTTTCTCTCTCCTGGCAGTTACAGACTTGGACACGTGGCTCGCATCCAACTGTACACGTGCCATCATCTGGAGGCTCCCTGACTTGGCGCTGCTTCTACTCTCATTTTGGCTAAGTTACTTATGCATGGTACTGCCCAGTGCATAGCTAACTTGGGAGTGCGATCTCTACTGGAACTGGCGAGTTAGGGGTCTTCATACACCTTCCCTGTGGTCTCGCCGGCCGCTTTCATAATCTGCTTCTCCTTCATCTTTGGCGATGTGCTCGCTCTGGCAATCTCCTTCATCTGGCGACTTCATCTTTAACCTGGTGACCGCCGATTCTGGTAAGCTGGAAATCGGAACACGCCAATATAACAACTGGCGACTACACGAGACCCCTGACTTCCTTCCCTCTTGCCAACCTGGCGCCTTGCCAACACGCCTATGCTGTAGTGGGGTGCCACGTCATCGCTCCCGGCCACCAGGGCGGTACAGAACGCATGAAATGGTTTTTCAAGGGTGTATCCTAGGTGTTTGAATCAATTAATAGACCTTACAACATACGAAAACACAATTTTAACACATGAGATTATTTTTCAACGATATTCATAAGTGTTTCAATCAATTAATAGACTAAGATTGTAAAAGAAATATTGAACATATCAAAACACAATTTGAACACATGGAATTGGTTTTCAAAGATATCATAAGTGTTTTCTATCAATTAATAGCGAAAAGAAAATAACAAGTTGCAAACATTTAGTTAACTAATACGCTTGTTTTCAATAGTTAAGATACTTTTAATAAACTATTATTATACAGAACATTCACTTTCTTATAGTTTCCTAGGTTATAAAACCTGGGATTGTAAATGAAAGAAGTATTAAACATATCAAAACACAATTTTAACACGTGAAATTGTTTTTCAAAGATATCATAAGTGTTTCAATCAATGAATAGACCTTAGGTTGTAAAAGAAGTATTAAACATATCAAAATACAATTTGAACACATGAAATGGTTTTTCAAGGGTGTATCCTAGGTGTTTTAATCAATTAATAGACCTTACAACATACGAAAACACAATTTTAACACATGAGATTGTTTTTCAACGATATTCATAAGTGTTTTAATCAATTAATAGACTAAGATTGTAAAAGAAATATTGAACATATCAAAACACAATTTGAACACATGGAATTGGTTTTCAAAGATATCATAAGTGTTTTCAATCAATTAATAGCGAAAAGTAAAAAACAAGTTGCAAACATTAAGTTAAGTAATACGCTTGTTTTCAATAGTTAAGATACTTTTAATAAACTATTATTATACAGAACATTCACTTTCTTATAGTTTCCTAGGTTATAAAACCTTAGATTGTAAATGAAAGAAGTATTAAACATATCAAAACACAATTTTAACACGTGAAATTGTTTATCAAAGATATCATAAGTGTTTCAATCAATGAATAGACCTTAGGTTGTAAAAGAAGTATTAACCATATCAAAATACAATTTGAACACATGAAATGGTTTTTCAAGGGTGTATCCTAGGTGTTTGAATCAATTAATAGACCTTACAACATACGAAAACACAATTTTAACACATGAGATTGTTTTTCAACGATATTCATAAGTGTTTTAATCAATTAATAGACTAAGATTGTAAAAGAAATATTGAACATATCAAAACACAATTTGAACACATGGAATTGGTTTTCAAAGATATCATAAGTGTTTTCTATCAATTAATAGCGAAAAGAAAAGAACAAGTTGCAAACATTAAGTTAAGTAATACGTTTGTTTTCAATAGTTAAGATACTTTTAATAAACTATTATTATACAGAACATTCACTTTCTTATAGTTTCCTAGGTTATAAAACCTTAGATTGTAAATGAAAGAAGTATTAAACATATCAAAACACAATTTAACACGTGAAATTGTTTATCAAAGATATCATAAGTGTTTCAATCAATGAATAGACCTTAGGTTGTAAAAGAAGTATTAACCATATCAAAATACAATTTGAACACATGAAATGGTTTTTCAAGGGTGTATCCTAGGTGTTTGAATCAATTAATAGACCTTAGAACATAGGAAAACACAATTTTAACACATGAGATTGTTTTTCAACGATATTCATAAGTGTTTCAATCAATTAATAGACTAAGATTGTAAAAGAAATATTCAACATATCAAAACACAATTTGAACACATGGAATTGGTTTTCAAAGATATCATAAGTGTTTTCAATCAATTAATAGCGAAAAGAAAATAACAAGTTGCAAACATTTAGTTAAGTAATACGCTTGTTTTCAATAGTTAAGATACTTTTAATAAACTATTATTAAACAGAACATTCACTTTCATATAGTTTCCTAGGTTATAAAACCTGAGATTGTAAATGAAAGAAGTATTAAACATATCAAAACACAATTTTAACACGTGAAATTGTTTTTCAAAGATATCATAAGTGTTTCAATCAATGAATAGACCTTAGGTTGTAAAAGAAGTATTAAACATATCAAAATACAATTTGAACACATGAAATGGTTTTTCAAGGGTGTATCCTAGGTGTTTGAATCAATTAATAGACCTTACAACATACGAAAACACAATTTTAACACATGAAATTGTTTTTCAACGATATTCATAAGTGTTTTAATCAATTAATAGACTAAGATTGTAAAAGAAATATTGAACATATCAAAACACAATTTGAACACATGGAATTGGTTTTCAAAGATATCATAAGTGTTTTCTATCAATTAATAGCGAAAAGAAAAGAACAAGTTGCAAACATTAAGTTAAGTAATACGTTTGTTTTCAATAGTTAAGATACTTTTAATAAACTATTATTATACAGAACATTCACTTTCTTATAGTTTCCTAGGTTATAAAACCTTAGATTGTAAATGAAAGAAGTATTAAACATATCAAAACACAATTTTAACACGTGAAATTGTTTTTCAAAGATATCATAAGTGTTTCAATCAATGAATAGACCTTAGGTTGTAAAAGAAGTATTAAACATATCAAAATACAATTTGAACACATGAAATGGTTTTTCAAGGGTGTATCCTAGGTGTTTGAATCAATTAATAGACCTTACAACATACGAAAACACAATTTTAACACATGAAATTGTTTTTCAACGATATTCATAAGTGTTTTAATCAATTAATAGACTAAGATTGTAAAAGAAATATTGAACATATCAAAACACAATTTGAACACATGGAATTGGTTTTCAAAGATATCATAAGTGTTTTCTATCAATTAATAGCGAAAAGAAAAGAACAAGTTGCAAACATTAAGTTAAGTAATACGTTTGTTTTCAATAGTTAAGATACTTTTAATAAACTATTATTATACAGAACATTCACTTTCTTATAGTTTCCTAGGTTATAAAACCTTAGATTGTAAATGAAAGAAGTATTAAACATATCAAAACACAATTTAACACGTGAAATTGTTTATCAAAGATATCAAAAGTGTTTCAATCAATGAATAGACCTTAGGTTGTAAAAGAAGTATTAAACATATCAGAATACAATTTGAACACATGAAATGGTTTTTCAAGGGTGTATCCTAGGTGTTTGAATCAATTAATAGACCTTACAACATACGAAAACACAATTTTAACACATGAGATTGTTTTTCAACGATATTCATAAGTGTTTTAATCAATTAATAGACTAAGATTGTAAAAGAAATATTGAACATATCAAAACACAATTTGAACACATGGAATTGGTTTTCAAAGATATCATAAGTGTTTTCTATCAATTAATAGCGAAAAGAAAAGAACAAGTTGCAAACATTAAGTTAAGTAATACGTTTGTTTTCAATAGTTAAGATACTTTTAATAAACTATTATTATACAGAACATTCACTTTCTTATAGTTTCCTAGGTTATAAAACCTTAGATTGTAAATGAAAGAAGTATTAAACATATCAAAACACAATTTAACAAGTGAAATTGTTTATCAAAGATATCATAAGTGTTTCAATCAATGAATAGACCTTAGGTTGTAAAAGAAGTATTAACCATATCAAAATACAATTTGAACACATGAAATGGTTTTTCAAGGGTGTATCCTAGGTGTTTGAATCAATTAATAGACCTTACAACATACGAAAACACAATTTTAACACATGAGATTGTTATTCAACGATATTCATAAGTGTTTCAATCAATTAATAGACTAAGATTGTAAAAGAAATATTGAACATATCAAAACACAATTTGAACACATGGAATTGGTTTTCAAAGATATCATAAGTGTTTTCTATCAATTAATAGCGAAAAGAAAAGAACAAGTTGCAAACATTAAGTTAAGTAATACGCTTGTTTTCAATAGTTAAGATACTTTTAATAAACTATTATTATACAGAACATTCACTTTCTTATAGTTTCCTAGGTTATAAAACCTTATATTGTAAATTAAAGAAGTATTAAACATATCAAAACACAATTTTAACACGTGAAATTGTTTATCAAAGATATCATAAGTGTTTCAATCAATGAATAGACCTTAGGTTGTAAAAGAAGTATTAACCATATCAAAATACAATTTGAACACATGAAATGGTTTTTCAAGGGTGTATCCTAGGTGTTTGAATCAATTAATAGACCTTACAACATACGAAAACACAATTTTAACACATGAAATTGTTTTTCAACGATATTCATAAGTGTTTTAATCAATTAATAGACTAAGATTGTAAAAGAAATATTGAACATATCAAAACACAATTTGAACACATGGAATTGGTTTTCAAAGATATCATAAGTGTTTTCTATCAATTAATAGCGAAAAGAAAAGAACAAGTTGCAAACATTAAGTTAAGTAATACGTTTGTTTTCAATAGTTAAGATACTTTTAATAAACTATTATTATACAGAACATTCACTTTCTTATAGTTTCCTAGGTTATAAAACCTTAGATTGTAAATGAAAGAAGTATTAAACATATCAAAACACAATTTAACACGTGAAATTGTTTATCAAAGATATCAAAAGTGTTTCAATCAATGAATAGACCTTAGGTTGTAAAAGAAGTATTAAACATATCAGAATACAATTTGAACACATGAAATGGTTTTTCAAGGGTGTATCCTAGGTGTTTGAATCAATTAATAGACCTTACAACATACGAAAACACAATTTTAACACATGAGATTGTTTTTCAACGATATTCATAAGTGTTTTAATCAATTAATAGACTAAGATTGTAAAAGAAATATTGAACATATCAAAACACAATTTGAACACATGGAATTGGTTTTCAAAGATATCATAAGTGTTTTCTATCAATTAATAGCGAAAAGAAAAGAACAAGTTGCAAACATTAAGTTAAGTAATACGTTTGTTTTCAATAGTTAAGATACTTTTAATAAACTATTATTATACAGAACATTCACTTTCTTATAGTTTCCTAGGTTATAAAACCTTAGATTGTAAATGAAAGAAGTATTAAACATATCAAAACACAATTTAACAAGTGAAATTGTTTATCAAAGATATCATAAGTGTTTCAATCAATGAATAGACCTTAGGTTGTAAAAGAAGTATTAACCATATCAAAATACAATTTGAACACATGAAATGGTTTTTCAAGGGTGTATCCTAGGTGTTTGAATCAATTAATAGACCTTACAACATACGAAAACACAATTTTAACACATGAGATTGTTATTCAACGATATTCATAAGTGTTTCAATCAATTAATAGACTAAGATTGTAAAAGAAATATTGAACATATCAAAACACAATTTGAACACATGGAATTGGTTTTCAAAGATATCATAAGTGTTTTCTATCAATTAATAGCGAAAAGAAAAGAACAAGTTGCAAACATTAAGTTAAGTAATACGCTTGTTTTCAATAGTTAAGATACTTTTAATAAACTATTATTATACAGAACATTCACTTTCTTATAGTTTCCTAGGTTATAAAACCTTATATTGTAAATTAAAGAAGTATTAAACATATCAAAACACAATTTTAACACGTGAAATTGTTTATCAAAGATATCATAAGTGTTTCAAACAATGAATAGACCTTAGGTTGCAAAAGAAGTATTAACCATATCAAAATACAATTTGAACACATGAAATGGTTTTTCAAGGGTGTATCCTAGGTGTTTGAATCAATTAATAGACCTTACAACATACGAAAACACAATTTTAACACATGAGATTGTTTTTCCTCGATATTCATAAGTGTTTCAATCAATTAATAGACTAAGATTGTAAAAGAAATATTGAACATATCAAAACACAATTTGAACACTTGGAATTGGTTTTCAAATATATCATAAGTGTTTTCTATCAATTAATAGCGAAAAGAAAAGAACAAGTTGCAAACATTAAGTTAAGTAATACGCTTGTTTTCAGTAGTTAAGATACTTTTAATAAACTATTATTATACAGAACATTCACTTTCTTATAGTTTCCTAGGTTATAAAACCTTAGATTGTAAATGGAAGAAGTATTAAACATATCAAAACACAATTTTAACACGTGAAATTGTTTTTCAAAGATATCATAAGTGTTTCAATCAATGAATAGACCTTAGGTTGTAAAAGAAGTATTAAACATATCAAAATACAATTTGAACACATGAAATGGTTTTTCAAGGGTGTATCCTAGGTGTTTGAATCAATTAATAGACCTTACAACATACGAAAACACAATTTTAACACATGAGATTGTTTTTCAACGATATTCATAAGTGTTTTAATCAATTAATAGACTAAGATTGTAAAAGAAATATTGAACATATCAAAACACAATTTGAACACATGGAATTGGTTTTCAAAGATATCATAAGTGTTTTCTATCAATTAATAGCGAAAAGAAAAGAACAAGTTGCAAACATTAAGTTAAGTAATACGCTTGTTTTCAATAGTTAAGATACTTTTAATAAACTATTATTATACAGAACATTCACTTTCTTATAGTTTCCTAGGTTATAAAACCTTATATTGTAAATGAAAGAAGTATTAAACATATCAAAACACAATTTTAACACGTGAAATTGTTTTTCAAAGATATCATAAGTGTTTCAATCAATGAATAGACCTTAGGTTGTAAAAGAAGTATTAAACATATCAAAATACAATTTGAACACATGAAATGGTTTTTCAAGGGTGTATCCTAGGTGTTTGAATCAATTAATAGACCTTACAACATACGAAAACACAATTTTAACACATGAGATTGTTTTTCAACGATATTCATAAGTGTTTTAATCAATTAATAGACTAAGATTGTAAAAGAAATATTGAACATATCAAAACACAATTTGAACACATGGAATTGGTTTTCAAAGATATCATAAGTGTTTTCAATCAATTAATAGCGAAAAGAAAATAACAAGTTGCAAACATTTAGTTAACTAATACGCTTGTTTTCAATAGTTAAGATACTTTTAATAAACTATTGTTATACAGAACATTCACTTTCTTATAGTTTCCTAGGTTATAAAACCTGAGATTGTAAATGAAAGAAGTATTAAACATATCAAAACACAATTTTAACACGTGAAATTGTTTATCAAAGATATCATAAGTGTTTCAATCAATGAATAGACCTTAGGTTGTAAAAGAAGTATTAACCATATCAAAATACAATTTGAACACATGAAATGGTTTTTCAAGGGTGTATCCTAGGTGTTTGAATCAATTAATAGACCTTAGAACATACGAAAACACAATTTTAACACATGAGATTGTTTTTCAACGATATTCATAAGTGTTTCAATCAATTAATAGACTAAGATTGTAAAAGAAATATTGAACATATCAAAACACAATTTGAACACTTGGAATTGGTTTTCAAAGATATCATAAGTGTTTTCTATCAATTAATAGCGAAAAGAAAAGAACAAGTTGCAAACATTAAGTTAAGTAATACGCTTGTTTTCAGTAGTTAAGATACTTTTAATAAACTATTATTATACAGAACATTCACTTTCTTATAGTTTCCTAGGTTATAAAACCTTAGATTGTAAATGGAAGAAGTATTAAACATATCAAAACACAATTTTAACACGTGAAATTGTTTTTCAAAGATATCATAAGTGTTTCAATCAATGAATAGACCTTAGGTTGTAAAAGAAGTATTAAACATATCAAAATACAATTTGAACACATGAAATGGTTTTTCAAGGGTGTATCCTAGATGTTTGAATCAATTAATAGACCTTAGAACATACGAAAACACAATTTTTACACATGAGATTGTTTTTCAACGATATTCATAAGTGTTTCAATCAATTAATAGACTAAGATTGTAAAAGAAATATTGAACATATCAAAACACAATTTGAACACATGGAATTGGTTTTCAAAGATATCATAAGTGTTTTCAATCAATCAATAGCGAAAAGAAAAGAAGAAGTTGCAAACATTTAGTTAAGTAATACGCTTGTTTTCAATAGTTAAGATACTTTTAATAAACTATTATTATACAGAACATTCACTTTCTTATAGTTTCCTAGGTTATAAAACCTTAGATTGTAAATGAAAGAAGTATTAAACATATCAAAACACAATTTTAACACGTGAAATTGTTTATCAAAGATATCATAAGTGTTTCAATCAATGAATAGACCTTAGGTTGTAAAAGAAGTATTAACCATATCAAAATACAATTTGAACATATGAAATGGTTTTTCAAGGGTGTATCCTAGGTGTTTGAATCAATTAATAGAACTTAGAACATACGAAAACACAATTTTAACACATGAGATTGTTTTTCAACGATATTCATAAGTGTTTCAATCAATTAATAGACTAAGATTGTAAAAGAAATATTGAACATATCAAAACACAATTTGAACACATGGAATTTGTTTTCAAAGATATCATAAGTGTTTTCAATCAATTAATAGCGAAAAGAAAATAACAAGTTGCAAACATTTAGTTAACTAATACGCTTGTTTTCAATAGTTAAGATACTTTTAATAAACTATTGTTATACAGAACATTCACTTTCTTATAGTTTCCTAGGTTATAAAACCTGAGATTGTAAATGAAAGAAGTATTAAACATATCAAAACACAATTTTAACACGTGAAATTGTTTTTCAAAGATATCATAAGTGTTTCAATCAATGAATAGACCTTAGGTTGTAAAAGAAGTATTAAACATATCAAAATACAATTTGAACACATGAAATGGTTTTTCAAGGGTGTATCCTAGGTGTCTGAATCAATTAATAGACCTTACAACATACGAAAACACAATTTTAACACATGAGATTGTTTTGAACGATATTTATAAGTGTTTCAATCAATTAATAGACTAAGATTGTAAAAGAAATATTGAACATATCAAAACACAATTTGAACACATGGAATTGGTTTTCAAAGATATCATAAGTGTTTTCAATCAATTAATAGCGAAAAGAAAAGAAGAAGTTGCAAACATTTAGTTACGTAATACGCTTGTTTTCAATAGTTAAGATACTTTTAATAAACTATTATTATACAGAACATTCACTTTCTTATAGTTTCCTAGTTTATAAAACCTTAAATTGTAAATGAAAGAAGTATTAAACATATCAAAACACAATTTTAACACGTGAAATTGTTTATCAAAGATATCATAAGTGTTTCAATCAATGAATAGACCTTAGGTTGTAAAAGAAGTATTAACCATATCAAAATACAATTTGAACACATGAAATGGTTTTTCAAGGGTTTATCCTAGGTGGTTGAATCAATTAATAGACCTTAGAACATACGAAAACACAATTTTAACACATGAGATTGTTTTTCAACGATATTCTTAAGTGTTTCAATCAATTAATAGACTAAGATTGTAAAAGAAATATTGAACATATCAAAACACAATTTGAACACATGGAATTGGTTTTCAAAGATATCATAAGTGTTTTCAATCAATTAATAGCGAAAAGAAAATAACAAGTTGCAAACATTTAGTTAACTAATACGCTTGTTTTCAATAGTTAAGATACTTTTAATAAACTATTATTATACAGAACACTCACTTTCTTATAGTTTCCTAGGTTATAAAACCTGAGATTGTAAATGAAAGAAGTATTAAACATATCAAAACACAATTTTAACACGTGAAATTGTTTTTCAAAGATATCATAAGTGTTTCAATCAATGAATAGACCTTAGGTTGTAAAAGAAGTATTAAACATATCAAAATACAATTTGAACACATGAAATGGTTTTTCAAGGGTGTATCCTAAGTGTTTGAATCAATTAATAGACCTTACAACATACGAAAACACAATTTTAACACATGAGATTGTTTTTCAACGATATTCATAAGTGTTTTAATCAATTAATAGACTAAGATTGTAAAAGAAATATTGAACATATCAAAACACAATTTGAACACATGGAATTGGTTTTCAAAGATATCATAAGTGTTTTCTATCAATTAATAGCGAAAAGAAAAGAACAAGTTGCAAACATTAAGTTAAGTAATACGCTTGTTTTCAATAGTTAAGATACTTTTAATAAACTATTATTATACAGAACATTCACTTTCTTATAGTTTCCTAGGTTATAAAACCTTATATTGTAAATGAAAGAAGTATTAAACATATCAAAACACAATTTTAACACGTGAAATTGTTTTTCAAAGATATCATAAGTGTTTCAATCAATGAATAGACCTTAGGTTGTAAAAGAAGTATTAAACATATCAAAATACAATTTGAACACATGAAATGGTTTTTCAAGGGTGTATCCTAGGTGTTTGAATCAATTAATAGACCTTACAACATACGAAAAGACAATTTTAACACATGAGATTGTTTTTCAACGATATTCATAAGTGTTTTAATCAATTAATAGACTAAGATTGTAAAAGAAATATTGAACATATCAAAACACAATTTGAACACATGGAATTGGTTTTCAAAGATATCATAAGTGTTTTCAATCAATTAATAGCGAAAAGAAAATAACAAGTTGCAAACATTTAGTTAACTAATACGCTTGTTTTTAATAGTTAAGATACTTTTAATAAACTATTGTTATACAGAACATTCACTTTCTTATAGTTTCCTAGGTTATAAAACCAGAGATTGTAAATGAAAGAAGTATTAAACATATCAAAACACAATTTTAACACGTGAAATTGTTTTTCAAAGATATCATAAGTGTTTCAATCAATGAATAGACCTTAGGTTGTAAAAGAAGTATTAAACATATCAAAATACAATTTGAACACATGAAATGGTTTTTCAAGGGTGTATCCTAGGTGTTTGAATCAATTAATAGACCTTACAACATACGAAAACACAATTTTAACACATGAGATTGTTTTTCAACGATATTCATAAGTGTTTTAATCAATTAATAGACTAAGATTGTAAAAGAAATATTGAACATATCAAAACACAATTTGAACAAATGGAATTGGTTTTCAAAGATATCATAAGTGTTTTCTATCAATTAATAGCGAAAAGAAAAGAACAAGTTGCAAACATTAAGTTAAGTAATACGCTTGTTTTCAATAGTTAAGATACTTTTAATAAACTATTATTATACAGAACATTCACTTTCTTATAGTTTCCTAGGTTATAAAACCTGAGATTGTAAATGAAAGAAGTATTAAACATATCAAAACACAATTTTAACACGTGAAATTGTTTTTCAAAGATATCATAAGTGTTTCAATCAATGAATAGACCTTAGGTTGTAAAAGAAGTATTAAACATATCAAAATACAATTTGAACACATGAAATGGTTTTTCAAGGTTGTATCCTAGGTGTTTGAATCAATTAATAGACCTTACAACATATGAAAACACAATTTTAACACATGAGATTGTTTTTCAACGATATTCATAAGTGTTTTAATCAATTAATAGACTAAGATTGTAAAAGAAATATTGAACATATCAAAACACAATTTGAACACATGGAATTGGTTTTCAAAGATATCATAAGTGTTTTCTATCAATTAATAGCGAAAAGAAAAGAACAAGTTGCAAACATTAAGTTAAGTAATACGCTTGTTTTCAATAGTTAAGATACTTTTAATAAACTATTATTATACAGAACATTCACTTTCTTATAGTTTCCTAGGTTATAAAACCTTATATTGTAAATTAAAGAAGTATTAAACATATCAAAACACAATTTTAACACGTGAAATTGTTTATCAAAGATATCATAAGTGTTTCAATCAATGAATAGACCTTAGGTTGTAAAAGAAGTATTAACCATATCAAAATACAATTTGAACACATGAAATGGTTTTTCAAGGGTGTATCCTAGGTGTTTGAATCAATTAATAGACCTTACAACATACGAAAACACAATTTTAACACATGAGATTGTTTTTCAACGATATTCATAAGTGTTTCAATCAATTAATAGACTAAGATTGTAAAAGAAATATTGAACATATCAAAACACAATTTGAACACTTGGAATTGGTTTTCAAAGATATCATAAGTGTTTTCTATCAATTAATAGCGAAAAGAAAAGAACAAGTTGCAAACATTAAGTTAAGTAATACGCTTGTTTTCAGTAGTTAAGATACTTTTAATAAACTATTATTATACAGAACATTCACTTTCTTATAGTTTCCTAGGTTATAAAACCTTAGATTGTAAATGGAAGAAGTATTAAACATATCAAAACACAATTTTAACACGTGAAATTGTTTTTCAAAGATATCATAAGTGTTTCAATCAATGAATAGACCTTAGGTTGTAAAACAAGTATTAAACATATCAAAATACAATTTGAACACATGAAATGGTTTTAAAAGGGTGTATCCTAGATGTTTGAATCAATTAATAGACCTTAGAACATACGAAAACACAATTTTAACACATGAGATTGTTTTTCAACGATATTCATAAGTGTTTCAATCAATTAATAGACTAAGATTGTAAAAGAAATATTGAACATATCAAAACACAATTTGAACACATGGAATTGGTTTTCAAAGATATCATAAGTGTTTTCAATCAATCAATAGCGAAAAGAAAAGAAGAAGTTGCAAACATTTAGTTAAGTAATACGCTTGTTTTCAATAGTTAAGATACTTTTAATAAACTATTATAATGCAGAACATTCACTTTCTTATAGTTTCCTAGGTTATAAAACCTTAGATTGTAAATGAAAGAAGTATTAAACATATCAAAACACAATTTTAACACGTGAAATTGTTTATCAAAGATATCATAAGTGTTTCAATCAATGAATAGACCTTAGGTTGTAAAAGAAGTATTAACCATATCAAAATACAATTTGAACATATGAAATGGTTTTTCAAGGGTGTATCCTAGGTGTTTGAATCAATTAATAGAACTTAGAACATACGAAAACACAATTTTAACACATGAGATTGTTTTTCAACGATATTCATAAGTGTTTCAATCAATTAATAGACTAAGATTGTAAAAGAAATATTGAACATATCAAAACACAATTTGAACACATGGAATTGGTTTTCAAAGATATCATAAGTGTTTTCAATCAATTAATAGCGAAAAGAAAATAACAAGTTGCAAACATTTAGTTAACTAATACGCTTGTTTTCAATAGTTAAGATACTTTTAATAAACTATTGTTATACAGAACATTCACTTTCTTATAGTTTCCTAGGTTATAAAACCTGAGATTGTAAATGAAAGAAGTATTAAACATATCAAAGCACAATTTTAACACGTGAAATTGTTTTTCAAAGATATCATAAGTGTTTCAATCAATGAATAGACCTTAGGTTGTAAAAGAAGTATTAAACATATCAAAATACAATTTGAACACATGAAATGGTTTTTCAAGGGTGTATCCTAGGTGTTTGAATCAATTAATAGACCTTACAACATACGAAAACACAATTTTAACACATGAGATTGTTTTGAACGATATTTATAAGTGTTTCAATCAATTAATAGACTAAGATTGTAAAAGAAATATTGAACATATCAAAACACAATTTGAACACATGGAATTGGTTTTCAAAGATATCATAAGTGTTTTCAATCAATTAATAGCGAAAAGAAAAGAAGAAGTTGCAAACATTTAGTTAAGTAATACGCTTGTTTTCAATAGTTAAGATACTTTTAATAAACTATTATTATACAGAACATTCACTTTCTTATAGTTTCCTAGGTTATAAAACCTTAGATTGTAAATGAAAGAAGTATTAAACATATCAAAACACAATTTTAACACGTGAAATTGTTTATCAAAGATATCATAAGTGTTTCAATCAATGAATAGACCTTAGGTTGTAAAAGAAGTATTAACCATATCAAAATACAATTTGAACACATGAAATGGTTTTTCAAGGGTTTATCCTAGGTGGTTGAATCAATTAATAGACCTTAGAACATACGAAAACACAATTTTAACACATGAGATTGTTTTTCAACGATATTCTTAAGTGTTTCAATCAATTAATAGACTAAGATTGTAAAAGAAATATTGAACATATCAAAACACAATTTGAACACATGGAATTGGTTTTCAAAGATATCATAAGTGATTTCAATCAATTAATAGCGAAAAGAAAAGAACAAGTTGCAAACATTAAGTTAAGTAATACGTTTGTTTTCAATAGTTAAGATACTTTTAATAAACTATTATTATACAGAACATTCACTTTCTTATAGTTTCCTAGGTTATAAAACCTGAGATTGTAAATGAAAGAAGTATTAAACATATCAAAACACAATTTTAACACGTGAAATTGTTTTTCAAAGATATCATAAGTGTTGCAATCAATGAATAGACCTTAGGTTGTAAAAGAAGTATTAAAGATATCAAAATACAATTTGAACACATGAAATGGTTTTTCAAGGGTGTATCCTAGGTGTTTGAATAAATTAATAGACCTTACAACATACGAAAACACAATTTTAACACATGAGATTGTTTTTCAACGATATTCATAAGTGTTTTAATCAATTAATAGACTAAGATTGTAAAAGAAATATTGAACATATCAAAACACAATTTGAACACATGGAATTGGTTTTCAAAGATATCATAAGTGTTTTCTATCAATTAATAGCGAAAAGAAAAGAACAAGTTGCAAACATTAAGTTAAGTAATACGTTTGTTTTCAATAGTTAAGATACTTTTAATAAACTATTATTATACAGAACATTCACTTTCTTATAGTTTCCTAGGTTATAAAACCTTAGATTGTAAATGAAAGAAGTATTAAACATATCAAAACACAATTTAACACGTGAAATTGTTTATCAAAGATATCATAAGTGTTTCAATCAATGAATAGACCTTAGGTTGTAAAAGAAGTATTAACCATATCAAAATACAATTTGAACACATGAAATGGTTTTTCAAGGGTGTATCCTAGGTGTTTGAATCAATTAATAGACCTTAGAACATAGGAAAACACAATTTTAACACATGAGATTGTTATTCAACGATATTCATAAGTGTTTTAATCAATTAATAGACTAAGATTGTAAAAGAAATATTGAACATATCAAAACACAATTTGAACACATGGAATTGGTTTTCAAAGATATCATAAGTGTTTTCAATCAATTAATAGCGAAAAGAAAATAACAAGTTGCAAACATTTAGTTAAGTAATACGCTTGTTTTCAATAGTTAAGATACTTTTAATAAACTATTATTATACAGAACATTCATTTTCTTATAGTTTCCTAGGTTATAAAACCTGAGATTGTAAATGAAAGAAGTATTAAACATATCAAAACACAATTTTAACACGTGAAATTGTTTTTCAAAGATATCATAAGTGTTTCAATCAATGAATAGACCTTAGGTTGTAAAGGAAGTATTAAACATATCAAAATACAATTTGAACACATGAAATGGTTTTTCAAGGGTGTATCCTAGGTGTTTGAATCAATTAATAGACCTTACAACATACGAAAACACAATTTTAACACATGAGATTGTTTTTCAACGATATTCATAAGTGTTTTAATCAATTAATAGACTAAGATTGTAAAAGAAATATTGAACATATCAAAACACAATTTGAACAAATGGAATTGGTTTTCAAAGATATCATAAGTGTTTTCTATCAATTAATAGCGAAAAGAAAAGAACAAGTTGCAAACATTAAGTTAAGTAATACGCTTGTTTTCAATAGTTAAGATACTTTTAATAAACTATTATTATACAGAACATTCACTTTCTTATAGTTTCCTAGGTTATAAAACCTGAGATTGTAAATGAAAGAAGTATTAAACATATCAAAACACAATTTAACACGTGAAATTGTTTATCAAAGATATCATAAGTGTTTCAATCAATGAATAGACCTTAGGTTGTAAAAGAAGTATTAACCATATCAAAATACAATTTGAACATATGAAATGGTTTTTCAAGGGTGTATCCTAGGTGTTTGAATCAATTAATAGAACTTAGAACATACGAAAACACAATTTTAACACATGAGATTGTTTTTCAACGATATTCATAAGTGTTTCAATCAATTAATAGACTAAGATTGTAAAAGAAATATTGAACATATTAAAACACAATTTGAACAAATGGAATTGGTTTTCAAAGATATCATAAGTGTTTTCAATCAATTAATAGCGAAAAGAAAATAACAAGTTGCAAACATTTAGTTAACTAATACGCTTGTTTTCAATAGTTAAGATACTTTTAATAAACTATTGTTATACAGAACATTCACTTTCTTATAGTTTCCTAGGTTATAAAACCTGAGATTGTAAATGAAAGAAGTATTAAACATATCAAAACACAATTTTAACACGTGAAATTGTTTTTCAAAGATATCATAAGTGTTTCAATCAATGAATAGACCTTAGGTTGTAAAAGAAGTATTAAACATATCAAAATACAATTTGAACACATGAAATGGTTTTTCAAGGGTGTATCCTAGGTGTTTGAATCAATTAATAGACCTTACAACATACGAAAACACAATTTTAACACATGAGATTGTTTTAAACGATATTTATAAGTGTTTCAATCAATTAATAGACTAAGATTGTAAAAGAAATATTGAACATATCAAAACACAATTTGAACACATGGAATTGGTTTTCAAAGATATCATAAGTGTTTTCAATCAATTAATAGCGAAAGGAAAAGAACAAGTTGCAAACATTAAGTTAAGTAATACGCTTGTTTTCAATAGTTAAGATACTTTTAATAAACTATTATTATACAGAACATTCACTTTCTTATAGTTTCCTAGGTTATAAAACCTTAGATTGTAAATGAAAGAAGTATTAAACATATCAAAACACAATTTTAACACGTGAAATTGTTTATCAAAGATATCATAAGTGTTTCAATCAATGAATAGACCTTAGGTTGTAAAAGAAGTATTAACCATATCAAAATACAATTTGAACACATGAAATGGTTTTTCAAGGGTTTATCCTAGGTGGTTGAATCAATTAATAGACCTTAGAACATACGAAAACACAATTTTAACACATGAGATTGTTTTTCAACGATATTCTTAAGTGTTTCAATCAATTAATAGACTAAGATTGTAAAAGAAATATTGAACATATCAAAACACAATTTGAACACATGGAATTGGTTTTCAAAGATATCATAAGTGTTTTCAATCAATTAATAGCGAAAGGAAAAGAACAAGTTGCAAACATTAAGTTAAGTAATACGCTTGTTTTCAATAGTTAAGATACTTTTAATAAACTATTATTATACAGAACATTCACTTTCTTATAGTTTCCTAGGTTATAAAACCTGAGATTGTAAATGAAAGAAGTATTAAACATATCAAAACACAATTTTAACACGTGAAATTGTTTTTCAAAGATATCATAAGTGTTGCAATCAATGAATAGACCTTAGGTTGTAAAAGAAGTATTAAACATATCAAAATACAATTTGAACACATGAAATGGTTTTTCAAGGGTGTATCCTAGGTGTTTGAATCAATTAATAGACCTTACAACATACGAAAACACAATTTTAACACATGAGATTGTTTTTCAACGATATTCATAAGTGTTTTAATCAATTAATAGACTAAGATTGTAAAAGAAATATTGAACATATCAAAACACAATTTGAACACATGGAATTGGTTTTCAAAGATATCATAAGTGTTTTCTATCAATTAATAGCGAAAAGAAAAGAACAAGTTGCAAACATTAAGTTAAGTAATACGTTTGTTTTCAATAGTTAAGATACTTTTAATAAACTATTATTATACAGAACATTCACTTTCTTATAGTTTCCTAGGTTATAAAACCTTAGATTGTAAATGAAAGAAGTATTAAACATATCAAAACACAATTTAACACGTGAAATTGTTTATCAAAGATATCATAAGTGTTTCAATCAATGAATAGACCTTAGGTTGTAAAAGAAGTATTAACCATATCAAAATACAATTTGAACACATGAAATGGTTTTTCAAGGGTGTATCCTAGGTGTTTGAATCAATTAATAGACCTTAGAACATAGGAAAACACAATTTTAACACATGAGATTGTTATTCAACGATATTCATAAGTGTTTCAATCAATTAATAGACTAAGATTGTAAAAGAAATATTGAACATATCAAAACACAATTTGAACACATGGAATTGGTTTTCTAAGATATCATAAGTGTTTTCTATCAATTAATAACGAAAAGAAAAGAACAAGTTGCAAACATTAAGTTAAGTAATACGCTTGTTTTCAATAGTTAAGATACTTTTAATAAACTATTATTATACAGAACATTCACTTTCTTATAGTTTCCTAGGTTATAAAACCTTATATTGTAAATGAAAGAAGTATTAAACATATCAAAACACAATTTTAACACGTGAAATTGTTTATCAAAGATATCATAAGTGTTTCAATCAATGAATAGACCTTAGGTTGTAAAAGAAGTATTAACCATATCAAAATACAATTTGAACACATGAAATGGTTTTTCAAGGGTGTATCCTAGGTGTTTGAATCAATTAATAGACCTTACAACATACGAAAACACAATTTTAACACATGAGATTGTTTTTCAACGATATTCATAAGTGTTTCAATCAATTAATAGACTAAGATTGTAAAAGAAATATTGAACATATCAAAACACAATTTGAACACTTGGAATTGGTTTTCAAAGATATCATAAGTGTTTTCTATCAATTAATAGCGAAAAGAAAAGAACAAGTTGCAAACATTAAGTTAAGTAATACGCTTGTTTTCAATAGTTAAGATACTTTTAATAAACTATTATTATACAGAACATTCACTTTCTTATAGTTTCCTAGGTTATAAAACCTGAGATTGTAAATGAAAGAAGTATTAAACATATCAAAACACAATTTTAACACGTGAAATTGTTTTTCAAAGATATCATAAGTGTTTCAATCAATGAATAGACCTTAGGTTGTAAAAGAAGTATTAAACATATCAAAATACAATTTGAACACATGAAATGGTTTTTCAAGGGTGTATCCTAGGTGTTTGAATCAATTAATAGACCTTACAACATACGAAAACACAATTTTAACACATGAGATTGTTTTTCAACGATATTCATAAGTGTTTTAATCAATTAATAGACTAAGATTGTAAAAGAAATATTGAACATATCAAAACACAATTTGAACACATGGAATTGGTTTTCAAAGATATCATAAGTGTTTTCTATCAATTAATAACGAAAAGAAAAGAACAAGTTGCAAACATTAAGTTAAGTAATACGCTTGTTTTCAATAGTTAAGATACTTTTAATAAACTATTATTATACAGAACATTCACTTTCTTATAGTTTCCTAGGTTATAAAACCTTATATTGTAAATGAAAGAAGTATTAAACATATCAAAACACAATTTTAACACGTGAAATTGTTTATCAAAGATATCATAAGTGTTTCAATCAATGAATAGACCTTAGGTTGTAAAAGAAGTATTAACCATATCAAAATACAATTTGAACACATGAAATGGTTTTTCAAGGGTGTATCCTAGGTGTTTGAATCAATTAATAGACCTTACAACATACGAAAACACAATTTTAACACATGAGATTGTTTTTCAACGATATTCATAAGTGTTTCAATCAATTAATAGACTAAGATTGTAAAAGAAATATTGAACATATCAAAACACAATTTGAACACTTGGAATTGGTTTTCAAAGATATCATAAGTGTTTTCTATCAATTAATAGCGAAAAGAAAAGAACAAGTTGCAAACATTAAGTTAAGTAATACGCTTGTTTTCAGTAGTTAAGATACTTTTAATAAACTATTATTATACAGAACATTCACTTTCTTATAGTTTCCTAGGTTATAAAACCTTAGATTGTAAATGGAAGAAGTATTAAACATATCAAAACACAATTTTAACACGTGAAATTGTTTTTCAAAGATATCATAAGTGTTTCAATCAATGAATAGACCTTAGGTTGTAAAAGAAGTATTAAACATATCAAAATACAATTTGAACACATGAAATGGTTTTTCAAGGGTGTATCCTAGGTGTTTGAATCAATTAATAGACCTTAGAACATACGAAAACACAATTTTAACACATGAGATTGTTTTTCAACGATATTCATAAGTGTTTCAATCAATTAATAGACTAAGATTGTAAAAGAAATATTGAACATATCAAAACACAATTTGAACACATGGAATTGGTTTTCAAAGATATCATAAGTGTTTTCAATCAATTAATAGCGAAAAGAAAAGAAGAAGTTGCAAACATTTAGTTAAGTAATACGCTTGTTTTCAGTAGTTAAGATACTTTTAATAAACTATTATTATACAGAACATTCACTTTCTTATAGTTTCCTAGGTTATAAAACTTTAGATTGTAAATGAAAGAAGTATTAAACATATCAAAACACAATTTTAACACGTGAAATTGTTTTTCAAAGATATCATAAGTGTTTCAATCAATGAATAGACCTTAGGTTGTAAAAGAAGTAATAAACATATCAAAATACAATTTGAACACATGAAATGGTTTTTCAAGGGTGTATCCTAGGTGTTTGAATCAATTAATAGACCTTACAACATACGAAAACACAATTTTAACACAAGAGATTGTTTTTCAACGATATTCATAAGTGTTTCAATCAATTAATAGACTAAGATTGTAAAAGAAATATTGAACATATCAAAACACAATTTGAACACTTGGAATTGGTTTTCAAAGATATCATAAGTGTTTTCTATCAATTAATAGTGAAAAGAAAAAAACAAGTTGCAAACATTAAGTTAAGTAATACGCTTGTTTTCAATAGTTAAGATACTTTTAATAAACTATTATTATACAGAACATTCACTTTCTTATAGTTTCCTAGGTTATAAAACCTTAGATTGTAAATGGAAGAAGTATTAAACATATCAAAACACAATTTTAACACGTGAAATTGTTTTTCAAAGATATCATAAGTGTTTCAATCAATGAATAGACCTTAGGTTGTAAAAGAAGTATTAAACATATCAAAATACAATTTGAACACATGAGATGGTTTTTCAAGGGTGTATCCTAGGTGTTTGAATCAATTAATAGACCTTACAACATACGAAAACACAATTTTAACACATGAGATTGTTTTTCAAAGATATTCATATGTGTTTCAATCAATTAATAGACTAAGATTGTAAAAGAAATATTGAACATATCAAAACACAATTTGAACACTTGGAATTGGTTTTCAAAGATATCATAAGTGTTTTCTATCAATTAATAGCGAAAAGAAAAGAACAAGTTGCAAACATTAAGTTAAGTAATACGCTTGTTTTCAATAGTTAAGATACTTTTAATAAACTATTATTATACAGAACATTCACTTTCTTATAGTTTCCTAGGTTATAAAACCTTAGATTGTAAATGGAAGAAGTATTAAACATATCAAAACACAATTTTAACACGTGAAATTGTTTTTCAAAGATATCATAAGTGTTTCAATCAATGAATAGACCTTAGGTTGTAAAAGAAGTATTAAACATATCAAAATACAATTTGAACACATGAAATGGTTTTTCAAGGGTGTATCCTAGGTGTTTGAATCAATTAATAGACCTTAGAACATACGAAAACACAATTTTAACACATGAGATTGTTTTTCAACGATATTCATAAGTGTTTCAATCAATTAATAGACTAAGATTGTAAAAGAAATATTGAACATATCAAAACACAATTTTAACACGTGAAATTGTTTTTCAAAGATATCATAAGTGTTTCAATCAATGAATAGACCTTAGGTTGTAAAAGAAGTATTAAACATATCAAAATACAATTTGAACACATGCAATGGTTTTTCAAGGGTGTATCCTAGGTGTTTGAATCAATTAATAGACCTTAGAACATACGAAAACACAATTTTAACACATGAGATTGTTTTTCAACGATATTCATAAGTGTTTCAATCAATTAATAGACTAAGATTGTAAAAGAAATATTGAACATATCAAAACACAATTTGAACACATGGAATTGGTTTTCAAAGATATCATAAGTGTTTTCAATCAATTAATAGCGAAAAGAAAAGAAGAAGTTGCAAACATTTAGTTAAGTAATACGCTTGTTTTCAATAGTTAAGATACTTTTAATAAACTATTATTATACAGAACATTCACTTTCTTATAGTTTCCTAGGTTATAAAACCTTAGATTGTAAATGAAAGAAGTATTAAACATATCAAAACACAATTTTAACACGTGAAATTGTTTATCAAAGATATCATAAGTGTTTCAATCAATGAATAGACCTTAGGTTGTAAAAGAAGTATTAACCATATCAAAATACAATTTGAACACATGAAATGGTTTTGAAGGGTGTATCCTAGGTGTTTGAATCAATTAATAGACCTTAGAACATACGAAAACACAATTTTAACACATGAGATTGTTTTCCAACGATATTCATAAGTGTTTCAATCAATTAATAGACTAAGATTGTAAAAGAAATATTGAACATATCAAAACACAATTTGAACACATGGAATTGGTTTTCAAAGATATCATAAGTGTTTTCAATCAATTAATAGCGAAAAGAAAATAACAAGTTGCAAACATTTAGTTAACTAATACGCTTGTTTTCAATAGTTAAGATACTTTTAATAAACTATTATTATACAGAACATTCACTTTCTTATAGTTTCCTAGGTTATAAAACCTGAGATTGTAAATGAAAGAAGTATTAAACATATCAAAACACAATTTTAACACGTGAAATTGTTTATCAAAGATATCATAAGTGTTTCAATCAATGAATAGACCTTAGGTTGTAAAAGAAGTATTAAACATATCAAAATACAATTTGAACACATGAAATGGTTTTTCAAGGGTGTATCCTAGGTGTTTGAATCAATTAATAGACCTTACAACATACGAAAACACAATTTTAACACATGAGATTGTTTTTTAACGATATTTATAAGTGTTTCAATCAATTAATAGACTAAGATTGTAAAAGAAATATTGAACATATCAAAACACAATTTGAACACATGGAATTGGTTTTCAAAGATATCATAAGTGTTTTCTATCAATTAATAGCGAAAAGTAAAGAACAAGTTGCAAACATTAAGTTAAGTAATACGCTTGTTTTCAATAGTTAAGATACTTTTAATAAACTATTATTATACAGATCATTCATTTTCTTATAGTTTCCTAGGTTATAAAACCTTAGATTGTAAATGAAAGAAGTATTAAACATATCAAAACACAATTTTAACACCTGAAATAGTTTATCAAAGATATCATAAGTGTTTCAATCAATTAATAGACTTTAGGTTGTAAAAGAAGTATTAACCATATCAAAATACAATTTGAACACATGAAATGGTTTTTCAAGGGTGTATCCTAGGTGTTTGAATCAATTAATAGACCTTACAACATACGAAAACACAATTTTAACACATGAGATTGTTTTTCAACGATATTTATAAGTGTTTTAATCAATTAATAGACTAAGATTGTAAAAGAAATATTGAACATATCAAAACACAATTTGAACACATGGAATTGGTTTTCAAAGATATCATAAGTGTTTTATATCAATTAATAGCGAAAAGTAAAGAACAAGTTGCAAACATTAAGTTAAGTAATACGCTTGTTTTCAATAGTTAAGATACTTTTAATAAACTATTATTATACAGATCATTCACTTTCTTATAGTTTCCTAGGTTATAAAACCTTAGATTGTAAATGAAAGAAGTATTAAACATATCAAAACACAATTTTAACACCTGAAATTGTTTATCAAAGATATCATAAGTGTTTCAATCAATTAATAGACCTTAGGTTGTAAAAGAAGTATTAACCATATCAAAATACAATTTGAACACATGAAATGGTTTTTCAAGGGTGTATCCTAGGTGTTTGAATCAATTAATAGACCTTAGAACATAGGAAAACACAATTTTAACACATGAGATTGTTTTTCAACGATATTCATAAGTGTTTCAATCAATTAATAGACTAAGATTGTAAAAGAAATATTCAACATATCAAAACACAATTTGAACACATGGAATTGGTTTTCAAAGATATCATAAGTGTTTTCAATCAATTAATAGCGAAAAGAAAATAACAAGTTGCAAACATTTAGTTAAGTAATACGCTTGTTTTCAATAGTTAAGATACTTTTAATAAACTATTATTATACAGAACATTCACTTTCATATAGTTTCCTAGGTTATAAAACCTGAGATTGTAAATGAAAGAAGTATTAAACATATCAAAACACAATTTTAACACGTGAAATTGTTTTTCAAAGATATCATAAGTGTTTCAATCAATGAATAGACCTTAGGTTGTAAAAGAAGTATTAAACATATCAAAATACAATTTGAACACATGAAATGGTTTTTCAAGGGTGTATCCTAGGTGTTTGAATCAATTAATAGACCTTACAACATACGAAAACACAATTTTAACACATGAGATTGTTTTTCAACGATATTCATAAGTGTTTTAATCAATTAATAGACTAAGATTGTAAAAGAAATATTGAACATATCAAAACACAATTTGAACACATGGAATTGGTTTTCAAAGATATCATAAGTGTTTTCTATCAATTAATAGCGAAAAGAAAAGAACAAGTTGCAAACATTAAGTTATGTAATACGCTTGTTTTCAATAGTTAAGATACTTTTAATAAACTATTATTATACAGAACATTCACTTTCTTATAGTTTCCTAGGTTATAAAACCTGAGATTGTAAATGAAAGAAGTATTAAACATATCAAAACACAATTTTAACACGTGAAATTGTTTTTCAAAGATATCATAAGTGTTGCAATCAATGAATAGACCTTAGGTTGTAAAAGAAGTATTAAACATATCAAAATACAATTTGAACACATGAAATGGTTTTTCAAGGGTGTATCCTAGGTGTTTGAATCAATTAATAGACCTTACAACATACGAAAACACAATTTTAACACATGAGATTGTTTTTCAACGATATTCATAAGTGTTTTAATCAATTAATAGACTAAGATTGTAAAAGAAATATTGAACATATCAAAACACAATTTGAACACATGGAATTGGTTTTCAAAGATATCATAAGTGTTTTCTATCAATTAATAGCGAAAAGAAAAGAACAAGTTGCAAACATTAAGTTAAGTAATACGTTTGTTTTCAATAGTTAAGATACTTTTAATAAACTATTATTATACAGAACATTCACTTTCTTATAGTTTCCTAGGTTATAAAACCTTAGATTGTAAATGAAAGAAGTATTAAACATATCAAAACACAATTTAACACGTGAAATTGTTTATCAAAGATATCATAAGTGTTTCAATCAATGAATAGACCTTAGGTTGTAAAAGAAGTATTAACCATATCAAAATACAATTTGAACACATGAAATGGTTTTTCAAGGGTGTATCCTAGGTGTTTGAATCAATTAATAGACCTTAGAACATAGGAAAACACAATTTTAACACATGAGATTGTTATTCAACGATATTCATAAGTGTTTCAATCAATTAATAGACTAAGATTGTAAAAGAAATATTGAACATATCAAAACACAATTTGAACACATGGAATTGGTTTTCAAAGATATCATAAGTGTTTTCAATCAATTAATAGCGAAAAGAAAATACCAAGTTGCAAACATTTAGTTAAGTAATACGCTTGTTTTCAATAGTTAAGATACTTTTAATAAACTATTATTATACAGAACATTCACTTTCTTATAGTTTCCTAGGTTATAAAACCTGAGATTGTAAATGAAAGAAGTATTAAACATATCAAAACACAATTTTAACACGTGAAATTGTTTTTCAAAGATATCATAAGTGTTTCAATCAATGAATAGACCTTAGGTTGTAAAAGAAGTATTAAACATATCAAAATACAATTTGAACACATGAAATGGTTTTTCAAGGGTGTATCCTAGGTGTTTGAATCAATTAATAGACCTTACAACATACGAAAACACAATTTTAACACATGAGATTGTTTTTCAACGATATTCATAAGTGTTTTAATCAATTAATAGACTAAGATTGTAAAAGAGATATTGAACATATCAAAACACAATTTGAACAAATGGATTTGGTTTTCAAAGATATCATAAGTGTTTTCTATCAATTAATAGCGAAAAGAAAAGAACAAGTTGCAAACATTAAGTTAAGTAATACGCTTGTTTTCAATAGTTAAGATACTTTTAATAAACTATTATTATACAGAACATTCACTTTCTTATAGTTTCCTAGGTTATAAAACCTGAGATTGTAAATGAAAGAAGTATTAAACATATCAAAACACAATTTTAACACGTGAAATTGTTTTTCAAAGATATCATAAGTGTTTCAATCAATGAATAGACCTTAGGTTGTAAAAGAAGTATTAAACATATCAAAATACAATTTGAACACATGAAATGGTTTTTCAAGGGTGTATCCTAGGTGTTTGAATCAATTAATAGACCTTACAACATACGAAAACACAATTTTAACACATGAGATTGTTTTTCAACGATATTCATAAGTGTTTTAATCAATTAATAGACTAAGATTGTAAAAGAAATATTGAACATATCAAAACACAATTTGAACACATGGAATTGGTTTTCAAAGATATCATAAGTGTTTTCTATCAATTAATAGCGAAAAGAAAAGAACAAGTTGCAAACATTAAGTTAAGTAATACGCTTGTTTTCAATAGTTAAGATACTTTTAATAAACTATTATTATACAGAACATTCACTTTCTTATAGTTTCCTAGGTTATAAAACCTTATATTGTAAATGAAAGAAGTATTAAACATATCAAAACACAATTTTAACACGTGAAATTGTTTATCAAAGATATCATAAGTGTTTCAATCAATGAATAGACCTTAGGTTGTAAAAGAAGTATTAACCATATCAAAATACAATTTGAACACATGAAATGGTTTTTCAAGGGTGTATCCTAGGTGTTTGAATCAATTAATAGACCTTACAACATACGAAAACACAATTTTAACACATGAGATTGTTTTTCAACGATATTCATAAGTGTTTTAATCAATTAATAGACTAAGATTGTAAAAGAAATATTGAACATATCAAAACACAATTTGAACACATGGAATTGGTTTTCAAAGATATCATAAGTGTTTTCTATCAATTAATAGCGAAAAGAAAAGAACAAGTTGCAAACATTAAGTTAAGTAATACGCTTGTTTTCAATAGTTAAGATACTTTTAATAAACTATTATTATACAGAACATTCACTTTCTTATAGTTTCCTAGGTTATAAAACCTTATATTGTAAATGAAAGAAGTATTAAACATATCAAAACACAATTTTAACACGTGAAATTGTTTATCAAAGATATCATAAGTGTTTCAATCAATGAATAGACCTTAGGTTGTAAAAGAAGTATTAACCATATCAAAATACAATTTGAACACATGAAATGGTTTTTCAAGGGTGTATCCTAGGTGTTTGAATCAATTAATAGACCTTACAACATACGAAAACACAATTTTAACACATGAGATTGTTTTTCAACGATATTCATAAGTGTTTCAATCAATTAATAGACTAAGATTGTAAAAGAAATATTGAACATATCAAAACACAATTTGAACACTTGGAATTGGTTTTCAAAGATATCATAAGTGTTTTCTATCAATTAATAGCGAAAAGAAAAGAACAAGTTGCAAACATTAAGTTAAGTAATACGCTTGTTTTCAGTAGTTAAGATACTTTTAATAAACTATTATTATACAGAACATTCACTTTCTTATAGTTTCCTAGGTTATAAAACCTTAGATTGTAAATGGAAGAAGTATTAAACATATCAAAACACAATTTTAACACGTGAAATTGTTTTTCAAAGATATCATAAGTGTTTCAATCAATGAATAGACCTTAGGTTGTAAAAGAAGTATTAAACATATCAAAATACAATTTGAACACATGAAATGGTTTTTCAAGGGTGTATCCTAGGTGTTTGAATCAATTAATAGACCTTACAACATACGAAAACACAATTTTAACACATGAGATTGTTTTTCAACGATATTCATAAGTGTTTTAATCAATTAATAGACTAAGATTGTAAAAGAAATATTGAACATATCAAAACACAATTTGAACACATGGAATTGGTTTTCAAAGATATCATAAGTGTTTTCTATCAATTAATAGCGAAAAGAAAAGAACAAGTTGCAAACATTAAGTTAAGTAATACGCTTGTTTTCAATAGTTAAGATACTTTTAATAAACTATTATTATACAGAACATTCACTTTCTTATAGATTCCTAGGTTATAAAACCTTATATTGTAAATGAAAGAAGTATTAAACATATCAAAACACAATTTTAACACGTGAAATTGTTTATCAAAGATATCATAAGTGTTTCAATCAATGAATAGACCTTAGGTTGTAAAAGAAGTATTAACCATATCAAAATACAATTTGAACACATGAAATGGTTTTTCAAGGGTGTATCCTAGGTGTTTGAATCAATTAATAGACCTTACAACATACGAAAACACAATTTTAACACATGAGATTGTTTTTCAACGATATTCATAAGTGTTTCAATCAATTAATAGACTAAGATTGTAAAAGAAATATTGAACATATCAAAACACAATTTGAACACTTGGAATTGGTTTTCAAAGATATCATAAGTGTTTTCTATCAATTAATAGCGAAAAGAAAAGAACAAGTTGCAAACATTAAGTTAAGTAATACGCTTGTTTTCAGTAGTTAAGATACTTTTAATAAACTATTATTATACAGAACATTCACTTTCTTATAGTTTCCTAGGTTATAAAACCTTAGATTGTAAATGGAAGAAGTATTAAACATATCAAAACACAATTTTAACACGTGAAATTGTTTTTCAAAGATATCATAAGTGTTTCAATCAATGAATAGACCTTAGGTTGTAAAAGAAGTATTAAACATATCAAAATACAATTTGAACACATGAAATGGTTTTTCAAGGGTGTATCCTAGGTGTTTGAATCAATTAATAGACCTTAGAACATACGAAAACACAATTTTAACACATGAGATTGTTTTTCAACGATATTCATAAGTGTTTCAATCAATTAATAGACTAAGATTGTAAAAGAAATATTGAACATATCAAAACACAATTTGAACACATGGAATTGGTTTTCAAAGATATCATAAGTGTTTTCAATCAATTAATAGCGAAAAGAAAAGAAGAAGTTGCAAACATTTAGTTAAGTAATACGCTTGTTTTCAGTAGTTAAGATACTTTTAATAAACTATTATTATACAGAACATTCACTTTCTTATAGTTTCCTAGGTTATAAAACCTTAGATTGTAAATGAAAGAAGTATTAAACATATCAAAACACAATTTTAACACGTGAAATTGTTTTTCAAAGATATCATAAGTGTTTCAATCAATGAATAGACCTTAGGTTGTAAAAGAAGTAATAAACATATCAAAATACAATTTGAACACATGAAATGGTTTTTCAAGGGTGTATCCTAGGTGTTTGAATCAATTAATAGACCTTACAACATACGAAAACACAATTTTAACACAAGAGATTGTTTTTCAACGATATTCATAAGTGTTTCAATCAATTAATAGACTAAGATTGTAAAAGAAATATTGAACATATCAAAACACAATTTGAACACTTGGAATTGGTTTTCAAAGATATCATAAGTGTTTTCTATCAATTAATAGTGAAAAGAAAAAAACAAGTTGCAAACATTAAGTTAAGTAATACGCTTGTTTTCAATAGTTAAGATACTTTTAATAAACTATTATTATACAGAACATTCACTTTCTTATAGTTTCCTAGGTTATAAAACCTTAGATTGTAAATGGAAGAAGTATTAAACATATCAAAACACAATTTTAACACGTGAAATTGTTTTTCAAAGATATCATAAGTGTTTCAATCAATGAATAGACCTTAGGTTGTAAAAGAAGTATTAAACATATCAAAATACAATTTGAACACATGAAATGGTTTTTCAAGGGTGTATCCTAGGTGTTTGAATCAATTAATAGACCTTACAACATACGAAAACACAATTTTAACACATGAGATTGTTTTTCAACGATATTCATAAGTGTTTCAATCAATTAATAGACTAAGATTGTAAAAGAAATATTGAACATATCAAAACACAATTTGAACACATGGAATTGGTTTTCAAAGATATCATAAGTGTTTTCAATCAATTAATAGCGAAAAGAAAAGAAGAAGTTGCAAACATTTAGTTAAGTTATACGCTTGTTTTCAATAGTTAACATACCTTTAATAAACTATGATTATACAGAACATTCACTTTCTTATAGTTTCATAGGTTATAAAACATGAGATTGTAAATGAAAGAAGTATTAAACATATCAAAACACAATTTTAACACGTGAAATTGTTTTTCAAAGATATCATAAGTGTTTCAATCACTGAATAGACCTGAGGTTGTAAAAGAAGTATTAAACATATCAAAATACAATTTGAACACATGAAATGGTTTTTCAAGAGTGTATCCTAGGTGTTTGAATCAATTAATAGACCTTACAACATACGAAAACACAATTTTAACACATGAGATTGTTTTTCAACGATATTCATAAGTGTTTCAATCAATTAATAGACTAAGATTGTAAAAGAAATATTGAACATATCGAAACACAATTTGAACACTTGGAATTGGTTTTCAAAGATATCATAAGTGTTTTCTATCAATTAATAGCGAAAAGAAAAGAACAAGTTGCAAACATTAAGTTAAGTAATACGCTTGTTTTCAATAGTTAAGATACTTTTAATAAACTATTATTATACAGAACATTCACTTTCTTATAGTTTCCTAGGTTATAAAACCTTAGATTGTAAATGGAAGAAGTATTAAACATATCAAAACACAATTTTAACACGTGAAATTGTTTTTCAAAGATATCATAAGTGTTTCAATCAATGAATAGACCTTAGGTTGTAAAAGAAGTATTAAACATATCAAAATACAATTTGAACACATGAAATGGTTTTTGAAGGGTGTATCCTAGGTGTTTGAATCAATTAATAGACCTTAGAACATACGAAAACACAATTTTAACACATGAGATTGTTTTTCCACGATATTCATAAGTGTTTCAATCAATTAATAGACTAAGATTGTAAAAGAAATATTGAACATATCAAAACACAATTTGAACACATGGAATTGGTTTTCAAAGATATCATAAGTGTTTTCAATCAATTAATAGCGAAAAGAAAAGAAGAAGTTGCAAACATTTAGTTAAGTAATACGCTTGTTTTCAGTAGTTAAGATACTTTTAATAAACTATTATTATACAGAACATTCACTTTCTTATAGTTTCCTAGGTTATAAAACCTTAGATTGTAAATGAAAGAAGTATTAAACATATCAAAACACAATTTTAACACGTGAAATTGTTTATAAAATATATCATAAGTGTTTCAATCAATGAATAGACCTTAAGTTGTAAAAGAAGTATTAACCATATCAAAATACAATTTGAACACATGAAATGGTTTTTCAAGGGTGTATCCTAGGTGTTTGAATCAATTAATAGACCTTACAACATACGAAAACACAATTTTAACACATGAGATTGTTTTTCAACGATATTCATAAGTGTTTTAATCAATTAATAGACTAAGATTGTAAAAGAAATATTGAACATATCAAAACACAATTTGAACAAATGGAATTGGTTTTCAAAGATATCATAAGTGTTTTCTATCAATTAATAGCGAAAAGAAAAGAACAAGTTGCAAACATTAAGTTAAGTAATACGCTTGTTTTCAATAGTTAAGATACTTTTAATAAACTATTATTATACAGAACATTCACTTTCTTATAGTTTCCTAGGTTATAAAACCTGAGATTGTAAATGAAAGAAGTATTAAACATATCAAAACACAATTTTAACACGTGAAATTGTTTTTCAAAGATATCATAAGTGTTTCAATCAATGAATAGACCTTAGGTTGTAAAAGAAGTATTAAACATATCAAAATACAATTTGAACACATGAAATGGTTTTTCAAGGGTGTATCCTAGGTGTTTGAATCAATTAATAGACCTTACAACATACGAAAACACAATTTTAACACATGAGATTGTTTTTCAACGATATTCATAAGTGTTTTAATCAATTAATAGACTAAGATTGTAAAAGAAATATTGAACATATCAAAACACAATTTGAACACATGGAATTGGTTTTCAAAGATATCATAAGTGTTTTCTATCAATTAATAGCGAAAAGAAAAGAACAAGTTGCAAACATTAAGTTAAGTAATACGCTTGTTTTCAATAGTTAAGATACTTTTAATAAACTATTATTATACAGAACATTCACTTTCTTATAGTTTCCTAGGTTATAAAACCTTATATTGTAAATGAAAGAAGTATTAAACATATCAAAACACAATTTTAACACGTGAAATTGTTTATCAAAGATATCATAAGTGTTTCAATCAATGAATAGACCTTAGGTTGTAAAAGAAGTATTAAACATATCAAAATACAATTTGAACACATGAAATGGTTTTTCTCTTATCTGGGTAAATCGCATACTCTTAGGAGAACGTCGGGTGTGGCTAGTCTAGGCACACTCACCAAACGTTGCTCTCTGCGTAGGCGACTCACCCTTCACGGTGCCACGCACGTAATGGGTTGAGGGAATCACCAATCACTGACTGGTTTACTAGTTCCCTCAGGCCACTCTCGTGCATGATTCCCTGAGGTGTGCTCATGCGAGATCCATGCGTAACGCTCTCGCTGGGAACCTCAGTCCCAGTTTAACTGCGTGTAACACGAGACCCCGATGACAATACACCCGATGACTGATCAGTGTTTATTCGCTTCTCGCGCTCTGCCTCCAGGCGCGAGTCTGGGAACTGGTCTGCTGGTGGCCACTTGGCTACTAACCACCGATCACCATTCTGGGTGATCTATCCCCCGACCTCTCTGCCGCCTGATCTGTCGGTGGTAACTTGGTTACTGACCACCGATCACCGCTCTTGGCGATCGTCCCCCTGACCTCTCTGCCACCTGGTCCACGTGTCACCCTGCGAGTGGTCCACGTGGTTCTCTGTTGCTGACGTCATCGACTACCGATGACCGATCGGATCACAAGCCCCCCAGTCTCGAGTCGAGAACTCGTTCTCAGCGAAGAGACTAAGTGGTCGTGCCCTCAGTCCACGTGGCAAGTGGGGCCGCCTCACGTGCCACCTCACGTGCTGCGTCTTTAACGTTTGGACTTCTTCTCTTAATCTCGCGACACGTGGCCCCATCAACGGCCAGCGCTGTGCGTCGCTAGCGCTTCTCTTATTCAAATTGGCGCGCCCTTTCACTGTTCCTCCATCTTCTTCATTCGACTCCCAGACTCTCTGCGAACTTCTCCTCTGCGCACCCATCTTTCTTCAAATTTTCTGCTTCCCAAACTCTTGCGATCATCCAAAGGTATGGTTTTTCTTCTTCCTGGCCCCTTTTTGGTCATCTTTACCGATTGCATTTATCATTCTGGTTATCATGCATTCATCTTCTCTATTTCCCTCTCTCGAACCCGCGCTAGGGTTTTTCATGCCCTCGCTCTGACTTCTGCTTCTTCTTCTTTCTCTTTTCACCTGGGCATCTCCTTCTCCTTTCCCCTCTCTGTTTTCACCGAAACATTCATCATTCCCTCTTCTTCCATTCATTCTGACCTTTTCGTTTTTTCTCCATTTGCAGCTATCTCACGATGGCTCGCTTGAAACAAACTGCGCGCATCATTGCCCCATCCTCTGGTGCACAGCCTTCCGCGAGTGCGCCATCCTCTGGCGCACAGCCTTCCGCGAGTGCGCCAGCTCCACCACCGCCTGTGGCTACCTCCTACCACGACAATGCCAGAGTCTACGAATGGGCTCCCTTGGCATTGCTCGCTGAAACCTCCACCCTGCTGCCCAAGGGTCATCTCACGTCTCTGCTAAGTCGCAACCCCGATGAGCCTTCCTGCTCCATCGACAGGGAGAATGACTTCAACATCCAAATCCGCATTCCTCCCCGAGGAATGCCTATCTGCGCGGATGACAGGGCCACCAATGGGGTGCCCTTCGTCTTCATCTACTCCGCTATTTTCAAGAGGTTGAAGCTGCGCCTCCCTTTCACTTTCTTCGAAAAGGAGCTGATGATGGAGTTAAACGTCGCGCCTTGCCAACTCCATCCAAATGCCTGGGCCTTCATCCGGGCGTTTCAGATCCTCTGCAGCTATTTCGGGCACAATGCCTCCGTGGACGTGTTCCTCTACTTCTTCGAAGCGAAGAACCCTGGGGACAGGTCCTGGGTCAGCCTGAACGGGGTTGCTGGACGGGTGCTACTGGGCCTGTACCAGCAATCCTTCAAAGATTGGAAGGGCAGATTCTACATGATATCTGCTACCCCTCAAAGTCCAAATCTGCTCGAGGGGTACCCCCTCTACTGGGTTCCTGGAGTTGAATTCAAGAAATCCAGGGGCCTCGAAGCTATGGCTCCCTATGAGCGCGAGCTGTGCGGGCTGCTCCTGGGGGCCAAGTACAATTCTGCTCGTCTCATCAAAGACGAGTTCGATGTGGTGGCCTTAAAAAAGTATATAGGTAGCTCTTCATTCTCCTCTTAGGATACCTGCACCTTTTCATGCATGCTTTAATGTGTTTTTTAACTTACTTGCATACCTTGGTCAACTAACCCCTCCTTTTCTCGTCTATGCAGACTCAATGACGGGGAAAGACAGGAAGCTGGCCTTGCTGGAGCTTGCCAAACGTAGGGGAGCCAAGGGCACTGGCTCCTCTTCTTCTACAACTGAGCCCATTGCAGCCCCTCCACTCTCGGTCGCGCCAGCTGAAGGCCCCGAGCAAGGGAAGAAGAGGAAAAGGCTGGTGAAGGCTTCCACTTCAACTGCTGCTGCTGCTGCTTCAACTGAAGAGGAGAGCTCAGGCTCTCCTCTTGTGCACCGCCAGAGGAAGAGAGCAGCAGTTGAGGGGGCCTCATCTCTCCAGCCTGGAGAGGTTGAGGTGGTGGAAGTAGAGGAAGGGTCTTCCCCTCCTCCCTGCGCTCAAACTGCCTCAGAGCCCATCAACCTTCCTTCTCCAGGCCAGCAGCTGCCTCCAACTACCAAACTGCCATCTTCCCCCCCAGCAGGCCAATCACCTGGTCCATCCGCTCATCCTGCTGGGGGTGCTTCTGCCCAAACTGGGGGTGCACCACCACCACTGCTGCCAATCCCTACCGCCACTGCTGAATGTGGTGGGTCTAGCTCGCGCCCAAGCGCTTCTGGGGCCACCCACGAGAATTTCAGCAGGGTCATCACCCTAGTTCGACAGCTCATAAGTAACCGGGAGCTCGTCGAGTGGAATGGTGATGAGGTTGACATGCACCTGGCAAGGCAGGTGGTGCTCTCTCTGGAATTCTCCACCCAGCATCGCAAACAAATAGCCCTGGAGAAGAGGGTGAAGGAGCTTGAGCACGACAAGGAGTCACTGCAAAGTGACTTCGAAGCTGCTTAAGGGTCCGTTGAACTGATGCGAGGCATGGTGGAGAAGGCTAGGAGGGAATACCTAGCGCAGGTCCAAGAGACCATCAAGACGGAGATCTTGATGGGGCAGATGGTGAGCTCTTTGGACTGCGAGGTGGTGGAGCTTAGGGCCGAGACTTCCTCCCTGCGCCAACAGAACACTCAGCTATTGGGGGAGCTCGAGTCCACCAAAGAAGCAGGTGCTGCTGGGGAGAAGAGACTTGAGGAGGTGGTGGGCAAACTGTCTGAAGTTGCCTCCTCCCTTGCTGCCGTCACCACTGAGAGAGATGCTGCGGAGGCTTCAAAGCAAGAACTGGAGGTGGAGAAGGCTGATTTGATGAACGTGGGTGCTGATGCCCTTACAGATGGATTCGAGCTAGCACTCGAGCAAATCAGATGCGTTCTCCCAGACCTGGACCTCTCGCAGTTCAGCATCTACCATGAAGTGGTGGATGGAAAGCTCATCCCTCCTGCCCCTTAAACCTTTCTCTTCTCTGTAAATTTAACTTCTGCACAATTTTTCTTTGTACTTTAAAATTGTATAAGACTTGGCTATAAATGTAATATCTTAATGCTTCTTTTCTTGCATCAGTTTCTTCCCTTGTATTTTCTTTGAACTTCACTTATCTTTATGTGCGCGACTAACTGTTAGCTAGCTTAGGTTCAGCGCGATCTTGGGCTTTACCTTTCCTTTCGCACACGACTAAGTGTTAACCAGCTTAGGCTTAGCGCGATCTTGAGCTTCGTCTTTCACTTTGCGCACGACTAAGTGTTAACCAGCTTAGGCTTAGCGCGATCTGCTTCTCTTATTCTTTCGCTTCTACTTGATCACGACTGGCTATTCCCTCAGCTTGGTGTTTAACAGTCCTCGTGCGCTGCTTTGCACCACTAGCCAATTACTGACGACTCATCAGTGATCGTTCTTTAGTCTTTACTTAGCTTTCTCTGTCGCTCTAGCGCTAAGTGCATGGAGGACTTTGACATCGATCGCTCAAGGTGATGCCTCGTCTTGGGGAAAGAAAAGTGTTTCTCGCTAACCCCTCTTACTTTCCCCAAGGTCATCACCCTTTGGCGGGTTGAGTCGCTCATTCCCTGCCTCACTCCTGGGGTGAGAAGGGTTTCGGACTAAGAGTCTTACTGGGCCAATATTGGTGTATGCCAAGTGGGTAAGGACGTTTTGTCAAAACCTTTCCTTTCCCTCCCTTGGCCTTACTAGCACCCCTGGCTTTTCAAACCTTTAACTGCTTGCGCTCACACCTGGGGTGAGGAAGACTTAGATCGGTGCCAGTACTTGCGCCTAGGGCAAGTAGGGCCCAACCAATCACCTGCACTTGCACCTGGGGCAAGGAGGATTTTAACTTTAATACTTGAGCACACTTGATATGCTGGAAATTTTTCTTTAATTGGGTGGCCTCGTTAAAAACCCTCCTTAGGGAAAAGAGTGCCCCCTTGTCTGTTCAACTGTTTCCACCACATACAAAGCATGTATCTTTTAGCGCGAGAACGCCATTACTGTACAACTTTAACTGAAATAAAATTTTAAATGGGTGGCGTTCCACGTTCTGGGGATTGCTCCTCCCTCCAAAGTCTCTAGGCGATAGGCTCCGTTCTCCAATGTCTCCACCACTCTGTACGGGCCTGTCCACTTCGGGGATAACTTATTCTGCATGTCATTCTGATGCGCCTTTCTCATCACCAGATCACCTTCCTGGAAGCGCCTGGGCCTCACTTTAGAGTTGTGCCTCCGCTCTACTCTTCTCTTCACAGCTTCAGCACTGACTCTGGCCTCTTCTCGCACTTCGTCTAGCAGATCCAGATTCACCTTACGCTCTTCATTGGACTCTTCAGCAACGAAGTTCAAGAATCTGGGGGAGCTCTCCTGTATCTCCATAGGAATCATGGCGTCTGTCCCATAGACAAGGCTGAAGGGTGTCTCATGGGTGCTGGACTGTGGGGTGGTGTGATAAGACCATACAATTCTGGGGACCTCCTCTGCCCAGCCTCCTTTGGCCTTGTCTAGTCTTCGCTTCAGCCCCCTGAGCAGCACTCGGTTTGCTGACTCCACCTGCCCATTGGTTTGTGGGTGCTCCACTGATGCGAAGACCTGCTGTATCTTTAACTCTTCACACATCTTCCTCAGCTGATGACTTGTGAACTGGGTGCCATTGTCGGAAACCAGCCTCTTGGGTATTCCGAAGCGGCAGACAATGTTCTTCCAGACGAAGTGTTCAACTTTCTGTGCGGTGATGTGTGCGACTGGCTCTGCCTCCACCCACTTGGTGAAATACTCGATGGCCACGATGAGGAACTTCATCTGCCTTGTCGCCAGGGGAAAGGGTCCTAAGATGTCAATCCCCCATGTATGGAATGGCCACGGGCTATGGATGGACCTCAACTCCTCAGGGGGTGCCTTGTGCCAGTCTGCATGCAGTTGACACTGTTTGCATCGCTGAGCAAACCTTATGCAATCTTCCTTCAGCTTTGGCCAGTAGTACCCCGCGCGGAGTACTCTACTTGCCAAAGCGCGACCACCTATGTGGCTTCCGCACACCCCCTCGTGCAGCTCAGACATGAGCCTGGTGCATTGCTCGCTGTGTACACAGATCTGCACAGGGTGAGAAAATCCAAATCTAAATAGGCTTCCATCTATAAGAGTAAACTTACTTGAACCCCTCTTTATTCTTTTTGCCTCTGCCAGATCGAGCGGGAGTACACCATCTTCTAAGTATAGCTGGTATGGCGTCATCCAGGTGTCGGGTTCCTTCTCCGCATGGACCTCCATCGACTCATCGGTCTTTGAGGGTCGCGACCTCACCCTCGGTGCTCTTAGCGTTTCTTGGGTCAACGACCGATGACCGATCGTTAGACGCTCCATTGACTTGTATGCATGAAGCACCTGGTTGTCTGATACGAACGCGCGCGGCACCTTCAGAGTCTCCTGAATGACGGTCCTCTGCTTCCCCCCCTTGCCTGAGCTGGCCAGCTTGGCAAGCAGGTCTGCTCGGGCATTTTGCTCTCTTGGCACGTGCACTAACTCAAACTCGGCGAAGGACGTCTTCAGGAGCTGCACATACTCCAGGTAGGCTGCCATCTGGGGATCTTTTGCTTGGAACTCCCTCGTAACCTGCCCGGTGACCAGTAACGAATCGCTCTTGGCCAGCAGATTTCTTGCTCCCATTTCTCTTGCTAGCAACATTCCTGCGATCAGGGCCTCATACTCCGCCTGATTGTTGCTAGCTTTCAAGGCAAAACGGAGGGACTGCTCGATCAGTACCCCATTTGGTCCTTCCAGGATGACTCCAGCGCCGCTTCCCTGCTGATTAGAGGAGCCATCCACCGATAACACCCATTGGAAATCTAGCCCTTCTGCAGGTGTCGCGATTGATGATAGCTCGACTACAAAGTCCGCGAACACCTGCCCCTTGATCGGTCCTCGGGGCTCGTACTGAATATCAAATTCTGACAATTCTACTGCCCATTTGACCATCCTGCCTGCTACATCAGGTTTCTTCAATACGTTCTGGATAGGCAGATCAGTCATTACCACCACTGTGAAGCTGTGAAAGTAATGCCTGAGTCTTCTGGCTGAAAACACCACCGCCAGAGCAGCCTTCTCGAGGGCTTGGTACCTCGTTTCAGGGCCTTGCAGCACTTTACTCACGAAGTAAACAGGCCTCTGGGCCTGGCTCTGCTCTTGCACCAGGACCGAGCTGACTGCTCTCTCCGTCACAGCAAAATATAGACGAAGAGGGATGCCTACCTGGGGTTTTCGCAAGACTGGTGGGCTCGCCAGGTACCCCTTTAACTTTATGAAGGCCTCCTCGCACTCCTGTGTCCAGAGAAATCTGCTGTTGCGTTTGAGACACTGGAAGTATGGGTGGCCTTTCTCCCCTCCAGCGGACATAAACCGGGACAGAGCTGCCAAGCGACCGGTGAGCTGCTGCACCTCCTTCACCGTCGTTGGGCTCCTCATTGCCACGATCGCCGCACACTTCTCCGGGTTAGCTTCGATTCCCCGCTCTGTCAAGAGGAAACCCAAGAACTTCCCAGCCTCCACACCGAAAATGCATTTCTCAGGGTTGAGCTTCAGCCTGTACTTGGCAATGGTGGTGAATAGCTCTTCCAGATCAGCTGCATGATGCTTCTTCTCTACGGACGTAACCACCATATCATCTACATAGGCGTGTACGTTCCTTCCCAGCATGGGCGAGAGCACCCTGTCCATGAGCCGCTGGTAGGTAGCCCCCGCATTCTTTAACCCGAATGGCATGACCTTGTAGCAATAGCACGACCGTTCGGTCATAAACGCAGTCTTGCATTCATCCATTGGGTGCATCCTGATCTGGTTATACCCCGAGAAAGCGTCCAAGAAGCTGAGTAACTTTCCCCCCAAGGCGCTATCAACTAGAGCATCTATGCTGGGTAAGGGGTAAGAATCCTTGGGGCACGCCTTGTTGAGGTCAGTGAAGTCCACGCACATTCTCCACTTGCCGCTTGCCTTTTGAACCAGTACCACATTCGCTAGCCACTCGGGGTACTGGATTTCTCTGATGTGCCCTGCGGCAAGGAGCTTCTGCGCTTCGTCGTGGATCACCTTCCTCTTTTCCTCGTTGAATTTCCTTCGCCTCTGTCGCACAGGTCGAACCATGGGGTCCATCGACAGACGATGGCAGAGGAAATCGGGGTCGATTCCTGGCATGTCGGATGCTGACCATGCAAAGGCATTCATGTGCTTCTCAATCACACCCATGATCAGCCTTCGCTCTTCTTCAGCGAGGGATCCCCCTATCTTGAACTTTCTTCCCCCGACGTCCACTTCGACCCATCCTTCAGCTGGATGGGGCCTTCTCTCGCTGGCGATGACCGCCCTCGCGATCCCTGACTCGCGAGGAGTGATCGCGCCTTCCTCTTCTTCTTCAACTTGGGCTACCTGGGAGGCCCCCACCGCAGCATCCTCCATCCTCCGAGGGCCCTGTGTCTCCCTGACCACCGATTGCTCTTCGCGCACGCCTGGTGGTGGTTTTGTGGTGACGTGGCACACACTTCTCTTTTGCTTCAAGCTGTTCTCATAACAGCGTCTTGCCTCAGCCTGATCCGACTTGATGGTTATCACGGTCCCCTCCATCGACGGCAGCTTCAACTTCATATGCCTTGTCGACGGTATCGCGCCCAGTCTATTGAGTGTTGGCCTTCCCAACAAGACATTGTACGCAGAAGGGGCGCTCACCACCAGGTACTTTATCTTTTCAGTGCGGGCTGTCGTTCCGTCAGTGAACGTTGTCCTCAGCTCGATGTATCCCCGCACCTCTACCTGATCTCCTGCAAAACCGTAGAGACAACCAGTATACGGTCTTAACTGATCAGGGGACAACTGTAGCTTGTTGAATGTTGGCCAGAACATGACATCCGCCGAGCTTCCTTGATCTACGAGTACTCTGTGCACTCGTCTTCCCGCTGTGATGAGAGAAATGACCACAGGGTCGTTGTCATGCGGGACAACGTCTCATAGGTCAGCTTTCCTGAAGATAATGTCCACTTCAGGGTAATGACTCTCATTCACTGCGTCTACCGCCATCACCGATCGAGCGTATCTCCTTCTTTGTGAAGCTGTGCATCCCCCACCAGAGAAGCCTCCCGCGATCGTCTGCACTTCCCCATGCACAGGGACTTCATGCTGTTGTTCTTCAATCTGGGATCCTGACGCGCGATCACCCTGCGGCTCACGTAGGTAATCTGCTAGGAAACCAGACTTCACCAACTCTGCCAGTTGGTGTCCCAGCGCCAAACAGGAATGAAGTGTATGGCCAAAGGCCTGATGAAACTCACACCATTCATTCTTCTTCCTTCCAAGTACCTTATCTGTCTTCTCTGGTACTCGTAGTCTTGCTGCTACAGCAGGAAGGGCGATGAGATCCGCCAATTGCACCATGAAGTCATATCTCGGGGGTGCGTTATTCTCCCTTGCACGCCCCCTGCTCTGGTCTTTGCCTGGTGCATAGGGACGAGGTTTTTCCCGCACCTTCTTCCCCTCCTTGGCCTCATGCACCCTTGCTTGTTGTGGCTTTCCTTGCCCTCCACGCGGTCTGGGTGGTGCAGCACTTCCCCTCTTCTCAGAAACCTCTGTTTCTGCCACTATGTGCGCCACCGCACGTCGTCGAATCTCTGCAAAGGTGCTGGGATGGCTCCTGATGAGAGACTCGCTGAAAGGGCCAGGCAGCACTCCCTTCTTAAACGCGTGCACCAGCATATCTTCATCTTTGCTGGGCAGTCTAACCACTTGTGCCCCAAAGCGGTTGAGGTAGTCCTTCAGCGACTCCCCCTGGTATTGGCGCACGTCGAACAGATCGTAGGACACCACTGCAGGTGCCTTGTTGACGATGTATTGTTCAGTGAAGAGCTTCGAGAACTGAGAGAAAGACGTGATATGTCCTTCTGGCAGGCTCACGAACCACTCCATGGCGATTCCGCTGAGCGTACTCATAAACATTTTGCAGTAGACAGCGTCTGAACCCCCAGACAACAACATCTGGGTGTGGAACGCCGTCAGATGCGCCTCCGGGTCTTCTACCCCCTTGAACGATGCTTTCACCCCCACCAGGTTGGGAGGCACCATGGTTCCCATGATCTCAGGGGAGAATGGCATGGGGAACGCTCTTGGAGGTGAGGGCTGCCTAGACACCCTTTCGTCAACCATGTGTTCCCTCTGCGCCTGCAGCGTCCTTCTCAACTCCTCGTTGACGCGATTCAGCTCGTCGTTCCTGCTTTGCGACGCAGCTAGCTCCGTCTGCATCCTCTCTTGTTCAACCTTTGACGCTGCGGCGTTATCCTGCAGCGTGCGCACCATTTCCAGGACCTGTGCCATTGTCACAGCTCCTTCGTCAGCGGATGGCGCACGTGATGGTTGTCTGTTTCTAGGCATCTTTCTCTATCAACGAAACTGATAAGACTCTGGTAAGTCTTTAAAACTGTGGTATATATGGGACAACGATTCACTCGAGCCCCACGGTGGGCGCCAAATGATCCTGCCGGCAACTCGAACGTGGAGAAATCGCTTCGTAGCACCCTTGGTCCCGCCTACGCGACTGGCGTTTTCTACAGGATCACCCTCAGAACCTTCTCTTGGATCTCCAAACGTGACCTGCAAAACACACAGACGGCGCCTCTAGCGGCCGTTTGCACTCCGACGATCAAGTTAGTCCACAGAACCACCAAAGACTAGAAAAACTAGTAGTGTGTGTGAAAAACTCTTGCTCTGTTTTTCCCTCTCCCTCACTCTCACCCTGATCCTCTCTTTTATGCCTCTCTCCCTGCTTTTTGGGCATAACAACATTCTGTTATGCTTTTCTGGCATGTGTCAGAAGCTTGTTATGCTTTTCAGAGAAGGCGTACCTTCAGAATCAGCAGTGGCAGCGTGAGAGTCTGTGTATGTCTGCGCGTCTCTGCGCTTGGCTGCGCCTGTCTGTACCCTTACTGGTACGGAGTCCTCTTTTGTCTGGACCGCACCCCTCTCAGAAGACGACACGTGGAGGCCTGCAACTCACATCTAGCCACCCACGTGTCATTTTCTGGAAGGGCTCTAGCGCTTCTCTTTGTGTGCCCAAGTCACGCCCTTGCAGAGTAACTTAGGATATTTCTCTTATCTGGGTAAATCGCATACTCTTAGGAGAACGTCGGGTGTGGCTGGTCTAGGCACACTCACCAAACGTTGCTCTCTGCGTAGGCGACTCACCCTTCACGATGCCACGCACGTAATGGGTTGAGGGAATCACCACTCACTGACTGGTTTACTAGTTCCCTCAGGCCACTCTCGTGCATGATTCCCTGAGGTGTGCTCATGCGAGATCCATGCGTAACGCTCTCGCTGGGAACCTCAGTCCCAGTTTAACTGCGTGTAACACGAGACCCCGATGACAATACACCCGATGACTGATCAGTGTTTATTCGCTTCTCGCGCTCTGCCTCCAGGCGCGAGTTTGGGAACTGGTCTGCTGGTGGCCACTTGGCTACTAACCACCGATCACCATTCTGGGTGATCTATCCCCCGACCTCTCTACCGCCTGATCTGTCGTTGGTAACTTGGTTACTGACCAACGATCACCGCTCTTGGCGATCGTCCCCCTGACCTCTCTGCCACCTGGTCCACGTGTCACCCTGCGAGTGGTCCACGTGGTTCTCTGTTGCTGACGTCATCGACTATCGATGACCGATCGGATCAGTTTTCAATTAATTAATAGCGAAAAGAAAAGAACAAGTTGCAAACATTTAGTTAAGTAATACGCTTGTTTTCAATAGTTAAGATACTTTTAATAAACTATTATTATATGATCCTGCCTGTTGACCAAAACGCTGGAGCTTTGCCTCGTCAAACTTGGATCGACGTATGCGCCGTGTTTGCCTCCGTCCTTCGCCGCTATCCACCTCAAGAACCTGCAAAAGACGAAACGGCGCCGCTGCGGCCGATCGCACTGCATCGCCCAAGTCAGTGACTGAACCACCAATTACTAAGAGTAACTCTCAAGAACTCTCAAGGAACCGTGAACCAGTTCTCTCTCAGTATACTCAAGAACCCGCAAGCGTAAAGAAGACAATCTGAACGTGCATACCTCAGAAGTTCGTTGGGAAACCCTTATATACCTGGACACTTTCTCTCTCCTGGCAGTTACACATCTGGACACGTGGCTCGCATCCAGCTGTACACGTGCCATCATCTGGAGCCTCCTTGACTTGGGCGCTACTTCTGACTCTCCTTTGGCTAAGTTACTTATGCATGATACTGCTCAGTGCATAGTTGTCTTGGAGCGCGATCTCTACTGGGATTGGCGAGTTAGGGTGCCTTCGTACACACCTTCCCTGTGATCTCGCCGGCCGCCTTCATGATCTCCACCACCTTCATCTTCGATTGGTGATGTGCTTGTTTCGGCGATCTCTAATCACTTGGTCGCCTGGGTTTACATCTGGCGACTTCATCTTTAACCCGGTGACCGTCGGTTCTGGTGTGCTGGAGATCGGAGCACGCCAACTTAATAACTGGCGACTACACGAGCCCCCCGACTTCCTTCCCTTCTGCCAGCCAGGCGCCCCATCAACACGCCTATACAATAGCTTGATGCCACGTCATCACTTTCGACCACCAGGGCGGTACACAAGTCCCCCAGTCTTAAGCGAAGACTTGTCCAGCGAAAAGACTAAAGGAGTCACGTCAATGCCGATCTACGTGGCGCTGGCGCAGAATTCCAAACGGTTGTACTTTCTGCTTTCCTGACGCTCCACCAACCACTCCTCCAATCGCTCGACACGTGGCTTCATCAACGGTTACCTTTAATTGTCGTTTGCGCTTCCCAAACCCATTCGAAAAAACCCTTAAACCCATTTTGCTTCTACTGTTCCATCACTCTTGGCTTTCTCAAACGCTTCAAGTTTCTTCTGCAAAAGCTCACGACGTTCTTCAACCTCCTGAATCCTCAACTTCCTTCATCGCTCTTCTGATCATAAAAAGGTACTCCCTTTACTTCTTCTGCTGATTTTTCCTGCATTTTAACCGATTCGCATCATCCATTAACTGTCTGGTGCATACGCTGTGGGCTGTTTCTTCTATTTCTCCTTTCTCGTAACTTAGGGCTTCGTCTTCTTTACAACGAACCTTCGTTCGTTCGTTTTTCACCCTTCTTTCACGATTGAGTCAGCCTCTGCGAGCCCTGATCACCTTTTCTGTTCTTCTTCCTTTGCAGTTTCCGCGATGGCTCGCTCAAAGATCACCCCAAATCCTCCTCCCTCGTCACGAAACCCTTCATCTCAAGCACACAACCCACCGCGAGCACCTGGTGCTTCTTCTTCACAGGCTGAGAGGCCTGCACCTTCCCGCCCTAACCTGGCTAAGGCTACTCCACCTGTCGCCGGAGGAGCCTTCATTCCTTCCCAGACTTCAAAAAATTATACCCATGGGCCACCCCGACCTTGCTGAAGAAAACCTCCTCAGTAAACTCTGCTGGGGCAGTTCTTCGATTGAAGAAAGGGGACGAGCCTCACCTGTCGTTCCACAAGGAGCATGACGACAAGATGATGGTGCTACCTTGCTCCCCCGACATGCCAGTGTGCGCCGACGACAAAGGGAACAACGGCGGGTTGTTCTGCTTCGTATACACCACTCTGTTCAAGAAGGTGAAACTTAGGTTTCCCTTCACTCGCTTTGAGAGGGAGCTACTTACTAAGCTCGACATCGCCGTCGCCCAGCTCCATCCCAACAGCTGGGCGGCGTTCGTGCGAGCGTTCCAGATCAGGTGCGACCATCTGGGGCTGCCAGCGTCAGTGGACGTCTTTCTTTTCCTCTTCGAAGCCAAACACCCAGGAGATCGCCTGTGGGTGAGTTTGAACGGGATTGCTGGGAGGTCAATCCTCTCTATCTTCCAGCAATCCTACAAAGACTGGAAGGGCAAGTTTGTCCAGGTGCGCCCAAACGACAAGGACGCCTCACTGCTCGACGGCTTCCCCTTGTATTGGGTAAACAAGGGGAATAAAAAGTCCAAAGGAAGCTTCAGGAGGCCAAGGAGTCCTGACAGCATGGGTGCTTTGGACAAGGATCTGTGCTTCTTCTGGAAAAGCGTGGCAGACGCCAACATTACCTTCCTCACCACCACGCTCATCTCCTTCGAGTTCTTCGAAGATCAACTCAAAGTTCGCATAGGTTAGAACTCACCTCAACGTCTAAGTCATTACCTTGACATTACCTCTGCTAACTGTTTCTGGGCGTCTTGTATGTTGTGCACAAGACTTTGGTTTTATTTTCTGCACCACTTATCTGCTTTTGCTGCATACTGACTTATGCGTTTATCTTTCTCTCTGAGCTAACCCATGTATCTTGGCATTACGCAGATCGTATGTTGGGCCAGGGAAAACTTGCTGAACTGAGGGCGCTCGCCCGAGCCCACGGGTTGGCGTCGGGTTCTCAGACCGTACCAAACTCAGTGGTGGAGATCGCCGCTGCACAGGGCAGATCGCCACCCAAAGGCCCAACTCCTTCTGAGGCCCAGCCCGCCAATCAGCGCAAAAAGCTTATCCTCAGGAAACCAAAGAGGAAAACCCCTCAAGTGGTTCATGAGGAAGAAGAAGAAGACGATGAGGCGACTGAAGATGGCCTCATCACGAAGAGGAAGAGGGTGGCGCCTTCTTCACCATCTGCTCCACCTCCTCCTCCGACATCAACACCACCTTCCACACCCGCTCCGCCTCCAACACTGCTTCCTCCACCAGCTCCCACCTCGCCAGTCCAAGCGGTTCCACAAGCGTCTGCACTTCCTGTGGTTGAAGCCGCCGAGCCCAACTTCATGGAGAACCCCCCGAGCGCCTCCACGCCCTATGTATCAGCTGGAGGGGGTCCTCCTTCAAACGCCTCAACTGCAAATGCTGCACCAGTCGGGGATGAGGGTGCTCACAACTCTCCAATCCTTATCACTGAATCCCCGACGTCGCCACCGCGCCAAGAAGCACTCATTGAACAACTAACTCAAGAAGGTGGCGGCGAGAGCCAACAACAAGCCCCCCCGGTGCCTCCACAAGCAAACCTCTCTCTTGAGGTCAAAAGGGTGTGGGAGCCCTTCTCAGCAAAACTGAAGATGATGGCGGAGGATTTCCCCTCCATCATATCTAAAGCTGTGGAGAGTTCCACCAAGAAGCTCCAGGATGACATCTTCACACTCCGAACCGAGAATCGCTCCATAAGGATTGAGGCGGAGAGGTTATCCTGCAACCTAACACTCGCCGAAATCGAACACTCCCGAGTTGAAGATGCTATGAGCACCGAGCTCCGGGTGGCACGCAAGGAGGCCACCGATCTACGTCATAAGGTGCAGCTCTTGGCTCAAGAGAAGATTGAGCTGGAGAGCAAGCTGGTACCTTATCGCGTCAAAGTGGCTGACCTGGAGGTGTTGATCAAAGCTGACGCCGCCAAGGTAAAGAACCTCGAGAAAAGGTCAGCCGATCGGGAGGTCTTCTTGGGGAAGGTGGAGAAGGAGAGAGACGACACCATGGCCAAGCTCGCCGAAGCCAACGAGGAAAACGGGAAGATCACCACACAACTGGCCCAGGCGCAGGCGGAATCCAAGAAGGTTACTGAAGACCTTCTGCAAGCTCGGGAAACAATTGAAGAACTTAAGAAACAAGCTGAAGAGCTGAAGCAGCAGAACAAGGGGCTAAAGAAATAGATCGAAGAACTTGAGCTGAGCTCTGCCCAGATTCTTGCTGCTGGATTCGAGGCCGCCCGGGAATAGTTCGCCTGCCTGTACCCCGACTTGGATCTTACCATGGTGTCTCTCAACAACGAGGTGGTGGACGGGAAGGTTGTTCCTTCTGAAGATTGATTGCTTCCCTTCTCCTTACACATAATTGTAATAGATTTCCCCTTTTTCTGTATATGTACCTTGAACTGATGTTTACCTTATGATAAAGTCTTTGTACTTCTTCCTATAACTTCTCTGTCTGCTTTATCTCTCCTTGTGTAATTTACTTCGACGAAATTAACTTAGTAACTTCGTAAGCGCAATTGCATACTTAACTGCTTCGAACCGCCGACTTTCGAACAATAACACTCTAACAACTTGTAACTTCAAGGTAATGAACCTTAGCGTAAAATCGCTCTTCAAATAACGAACATCAACTCAACTAATGGCTTTAAGACACCGCTCATCTGATCTGCCTTATCAGAACGGGTCTTGACTTTCTCGCTATTGCTTGAATTTTTCCCTGGTCGCCAAAGACTCTTGGCGATATCAGCTTCCTTCTGGCTTCACAACTTGGCCATTGTTCCTTTATCTGGGGTAGAGGCGCCTTTCGGATCCTTCTCTACCTCCCTGAGCTTCAGAACAAGAGACCGGGTGGCTAGGCGTTCTCTTCGAACCTACCTTAGCCACCCTCCAAACTTCTTCCGCCCTTTACACCATACCTGAACTCGTTCGAGACGAGAAGGATTTTATCTTGCCTGAACTCGCTCATCGGCGAGCAGGTCTTTAACTCGCCTGAACTCGCTCATCGGCGAGAAGGTCTTTAACTCGTGCCTCTACATTGCCCCAGGGGTTACATCTCCTCTCCCCCAGAAACACTAAGGACTTTTTGTTGGTGCCTCTACCTTGCCCCAGGGGTTACATCTTCTCCCCCCAGAAACACTGAGGACTTTTCACTGGTGCCTCTACATTGCCCCAGGGGTTACATCTTCTCCCCCCAAGAAACACTGAGGACTTTTTACTCTTCCTCGCCTGCACTCGCTCGACGGCGAGGAGGTCTTTATCTCGCCTCAGAACGCGCGAGGGCGTTGAGGTCTTTTAACTGGTGCCTCCGATCGCCGAAAGACGATGAGGACTTTAACTTTAACTGGTGCCTCCGATCGCCGAAAGACGATGAGGACTTTAACTTTAACTGGTGCCTCCAATCGCCGAAAGACGATGAGGACTTAGAAACTTTTTAAAAAGCATGCAATATATCTTTAACTTGCCTTAAATCACATATAAGTGACAAGGTCTGATGTGATTCCAATAGCCACATAGAACAAGATTCTTGACACTTTGAGGAATCACCTTGAGCTGGAAAATGTAGAGGCACTTTCTTAGAAGTTGGATCATGGTTCTAAGATCAAGAACTCACCAATAACAAGTACCAAATCCCAAACTCATTTGGTTGAACCAAATATTGTCAAATTGAATCAACATAGGCCAAAAGAAAAGAAGAAACCAAACAGAAATTGAAACTTAAACAAAAGAACCGAACAGATTTAAGAACAAAAAGAAAATAGATGCTGGAAAAAGGAATAGCCGAACCAAAACATGCTCAAGAACACAAGACAACAAGAGTAATTGAAAGAGAAGAAAGGAAGGAGAAGAGAATGCTCATGAAGATGGAAGATAGGTTGGATGATCACGCCACTAGAAGTATGGATGCTCCTAGATGAGTGTGGAAGTCGCCACTTGAGGAAACCATGGTCCTTCAAGATAAGACTAGAGAAGAAGCTCAAAGCTCTCCAAATGCTCACTCCAATTTTGAGTATAGTTTCTTTAGATAAAATTCAAATCTGCATTTTACAAAGGAAGCACCTCTATATATAGCCTAAGGTGCTGAAAAATAGGTGGGAAATTTCAAATAAACTCATTTGAAATTCCCACCAAAAACAAGTCACATGGGAGGTGTGACCTTTTTCTACTATGACACCTCCCAAAAACTACACCTACACCACTCTCCTAAGTCACATGGGTAATGTGACTTTATTTTACATTTTCACACTCCTTTATTTAATAACCACACCTCCTAAAACTATACAAGAGTATTTCAAAGCTTGGCTTTGCCCCTCATGGGATGGACTTGGGCTCTTTGGGCTTTGGCCTTCTTGGGCTTGGGCTTGGGCTTTGGGCTTGGGCCTCATCTTTATTTTATGTCTTCTTTTAATTTTGAGAAGACTAGAAGGAAGAACTTCAAATGTGAGGGTGGATGTCCTCTTCCTCCATTAATAAAAGCCTCCTTTATTTGATTCTCATCAAGGTCTTTCTTCAAAACTTTCGGAAAACAACAAGCATGCAATCTAAAACAACTTTAAGCTTCGAAAACTCTTCTTTATTGGGTGGCCTCATTAAAAACCCTCCTTAGGGAAAAAAGAGTGCCCCCTTCAAACTGTCTTAACAGAAACATTGTAATATAACTTCGTGTTTGTCTGTACTTACAAAGTTCTTAACTGTAATATAACTTGAGGTGCGTGGCGTTCCAAGTGCGAGGAATCGCCCCTCCTTCCAATGTTTCTAAGCGGTAGGCGCCGTTCCCGAGCGCCTCGGTTATTCTGAACGGTCCCGTCCACTTAGGTGACAGCTTATTCTCCATCTCGTACTGGTGGGCTTTCCTCATCACCAGGTCGCCCTCTCTGAACTGTCTTGGCATCACCTTCGAGTTATATCTTCATTCAATCCTTCTCTTCATCGCCTCAGCTTTCAATCTCGCCTCTTCCCTGACCTCATCCAGTAAATCCAGGTTCAGCCTTCTCTCCTCATTCGAGTCTTCCTCCACGAAGTTCTGGAATCTCGGCGAGCTCTCCTGGATCTCCACTGGAATCATTGCATCGCACCCATAGACCAGGCTGAACGGGGTCTCATGGGTTCCTGACTGCTCGGTGGTGTGGTACGCCCAGACTATGCGGGGTACCTCCTCAGCCCAGCTTCCTTTGGCTTTCTCTAGCCTTCTCTTCAAACCTCTTAGCAACACCCGATTGGCTGACTCTACTTGGCCATTCGTCTGAGGGTGCTCGACGGATGCAAATACTTGTTGAATTCCCACCCCTTCGCACAGCTTCTTCAACAGGTGACTTGCAAACTGAATCCCATTGTCCGACACCAGGCGCTTGGGCACACCAAACCGACACACAATGTTCTTCCACACGAAACCCTCGATCTTGTGTGCGGTGATCTGGGCCACTGGTTCTGCTTCGATCCACTTGGTGAAATATTCAATCGCCACCACCAAGTACTTCATCTGCCTGATCGCCAACGGGAATGGTCCCAGGATGTCGATTCCCCATGTATGAAACAGCCAAGGGCTGTAAATCGACTTCAACACCTCGGGAGGCACCTTGTGCCAATCGGCGTGCTGCTGGCATTGCTTGCAGCACTGCGCATACCTCTTGCAATCTTCTCTCATTGTTGGCCAGTAGTAACCTGCACGGAGAGTCCTTGCGGCCAGAGCTCGACCCCCGACATGGCTTCCGCATATCCCTTCATGGAGCTCTGCCATAATTCTTGTACATTTTTCCCCGTGCACACATTCTAGGAGTGGGTGAGTGAACCCAAACCTGTACAACTCGCCGTCAATCATTGTGAACTTGCTAGAATCCTTCTTTATCTTCCTGGCCTCTGTCGGGTCCAGCGGGAGCAGGCCATCCGCCAAGCATCGTTTGTACTGCGTCACCCAGGTGTCTGGCTCATGTGTAGCGCAGATCTGCGTCATGTTCACCCTCTCCCCCCGACGCGCTCTTATTCTCGGCGATCTCAAGGTTTCTTGAGTCAGAGACCTGTGACTCCTCGCCGCTTTCTCTGTCGACTTGCTTATCTGAAGAACCAGGTGATCTGCCACAAATGCTCTCGGCGTCTTCAGAGTTTCTTGAATCACCGTCCTCTGCCTACCCCCCTTGCCTGAACTGGCGAGCTTGGCTAGCAAGTCAGCTCGAGCATTCTGCTCTCTGGGCACATGCACCACTTCAAAGGAGACAAAAGAACTCTTCAATTCCTGTACATACTCCAGGTAAGCCGCCATTTGTGGATCTTTAGCCTGAAACTCGCCTGTTACTTGCCCCGTGACTAGCAGTGAGTCACTCTTTGCAATCAACACCCTAGCTCCCATCTCTTTGGCCAGCAAGATCCCGGCGATCAGCGCCTCATATTCTGCTTGATTATTGCTAGCCTTGAAGGCAAACCTCACAGATTGTTCGATCAACACGCCGTTGGGTCCCTCTAAGATGACTCCAGCACCGCTGCCCTGCTGATTCGACGATCCGTCCACTGAAAGCACCCAACGAAAGTCGTCCCCTTCAACTCGTGTCGTCTCAGATGAGAGCTCGACCACGAAATCTGCGAAGATTTGCCCCTTGATCGGGCCTCGGGGCTCGTACTTAATATCAAACTCCGACAGCTCCATTGCCCACTTCACCATCCTTCCCGCAACATCGGGCTTCTTCAAGACCTTCTGGATGGGCAGGTCGGTCATCACCAGTATTGTAAAATTGTGGAAATAGTGGCGCAACCTCCTCGCCAAAAATACCACAGCCAGTGCAGCCTTCTCCAGGGCCTGATATCTCGTTTCGGGGCCCTGCAGCACCTTACTAACAAAATAAATAGGCTTTTGAGCCTGATCTTGGTCCTGGGCGAGCACCGCACTCACCGCCCTCTCAGTTACAGCGAAATACAACCTGAGAGGGGTCCCTGCCAGCGGTTTTCACAAAACCGGCGGGCTCGCCAGATACTCCTTCAGCTTGACAAAGGCTTCCTCACACTCCTTCGTCCAGGCAAACTTGTTATTCCGCCCTAAGCACTGAAAATATGGATGGCCCTTCTCTCCGCTAGCCGACACGAAGTGAGACAGGGCGGCCATCCGACCTGTAAGCTGTTGCACTTCCTTCACAGTGGCTGGGCTCCTCATCGCCAAGAAGGCGGCACACTTATCAGGGTTGGCTTCTATTCCTCTTTCAGTTAAGAGGAATCCCAAGAACTTTCCAGCCTCCACGCCAAAGATGCACTTCTCAGGATTCAGCTTCAACCTAAACTTGGCGATCGTAGTGAACAACTCCTCCAAGTCCGCAACGTACTTGCTTTTCTCTGGCGAGGTCACGACCATGTCATCCACGTACGCTTGCACATTCCTTCCCAGCATTGGTGCCAGTACTCGATCCATCAACCTCTGGTACGTGGCCCCCGCGTTCTTCAGCCCAAAAGGCATTACCTTGTAGCAGTAGCATGATCTCTCGGTCATGAAGGCAGTCTTCTCTTCATCCATGGGATGCATCTTGATCTGGTTATACCACGAGAAGGAATCCAAGAAACTCAATAACTTACACCCTGCAGCACTGTCCACCAGGGCGTCTATGCTTGGTAAAGGATATGAGTCCTTTGGGCAAGCCTTATTCAGATCAGTGAAATCGACGCACATGCGCCATTTCCCATTACTCTTCTTCACCAGTACGACATTTGCCAGCCAGTCAGGGTACTGGACTTCCCTGATGTGGCCTGCAGCGAGGAGCTTCTGGGTTTCATCTTTAATCGCATACCTCCTCTCCTCGTTGAACTTTCTTCTCCTCTGCCGCACTGGTCTCACCAAGTTGTCCATCGCCAAATGATGGCACAAGAAGTCGGGATCGATCCCGGGCATGTCCGAAGCGGACCATGCAAACGCATCCAGATGCCGCTCTATCACCTTGGCGATCTGGTCCTGGAGCTCGACCTCCAAAGATCTTCCCAGCTTGAAAATCTTTCCTCCGATCTCTCTCTCGAGCCACTGCTCGACAGGTTTTGGCCTGGTTTCTCTAGCGATCACCGCCCTGGCGATTCGTAGCTCCCTCGCTTCCTCAGGGCGATTCCTCGCCTCTTCTTCCTCCAGACCGGCGTTCCCCTCTCCCAGCTCAGCATCCACCATCTCCACGTCTCTTCCGGCGGTCTCTTCTATTACCGTCGATCTGGGCGTCACACCAGGAGGCGGGGTGGTTGTTACGTAACTCACAGACCTTTTGTTTTTCAGGCTATTCTCATAGCCCTTCTTCGCTTCTTTCTGGTCGGATTTGATGGTGATCACCACCCCCTCCATAGACGGCAACTTCACCTTCATGTGCCGGGTCGACGGTATAGCGCCTATTCTGTTGAGCGTGGGTCTTCCCAGCAGAATGTTGTATGCTGAAGGAGCGTTTACGACAAGGTATTTGATTTTCTCTGTTCTCGAATCCGCCTCATCTGTAAACATAGTCCTCAACTCGATGTACCCCCTGACCTCCACCTGGTCACCAGGGAAACCATACAAACACCCTCCATAGGGCCTCAGCTGGTCAAGGGGTAACTCCAACTGCGTGAAAGTCGGCCAGAACATCACGTCTGCCGAGCTTCCTTGGTCCACCAGAACCCTGTGGACCTTCCTTCCTGCTGTGATCAACGAGATGACTATGGGATTGTTGTCATGAGGCACAACGTCCCGAAGATCTTGCTTGGTGAACGTAATGTCCACATCCGGCGAGTGGTCTTCAAACATATCCACCGTCATCACAGACCTCACGTACTTCTTCCTCTGTGACGCGGTGCATCCACCACCCGAGAAACCCCCTGCAATGGTGTGGATTTCCCCGTGAGTAGGCATCTCGTGCTGCTGAACCTAACCGCCTGCTGGTTCGGAGCTCGACGCGCCCCCCGTCCTTCTGTCCAGCAGATAATCATTCAGGAACCCGCTCTTGACCAAATCGTCGAGCTGGTATCCTAAAGGTAAACATGAGTCCACGGTGTGGCCAAAGCCCTGGTGGAACTCGAACCAGGCGTCTGGCTTTAGTCCCAGCACCTTGTCGCCCACCTTCTCAGGCGCTTTCAACCTAGCTGATATATTGGGAATGGCGATCAGGTCCGCCAATCCCATGACAAACTTGTGCTTAGGCGGGCGATTGTACTCCCGGCGTGCTGGTTGCGGGCGCCCTTGACCCCTGCCCTTGTTCTTCCTTGGATCTTAAGGATGGCGAGTCCTCTGATCCCTCCTGGCCGCCGCTGTCTCCAGCACCCTCTGTGGCTGGATCCTGGTCTGGGCGCGCGGCCTAGCGGGAGCCACGCTTCCCCTTTTCTCGGCGACCTCACTCTCATCGGCGATGTGGGCCACCGCAAGTCGCCTGACCTCAGCAAACGTGGCAGGGTGAGCCCTGATTAATGCCTCGCAGAATGGTCCCGGCAGCACGCCCTTCTTAAATGCGTAGACCAGCATTTCTTCATCTTTGGCCGGCGATCGGACCATCTGCGCCCCAAAACGATTCAGGTAGTCCCTGAGGGACTCTCTCTGATACTGCCTTATATCGAACAAATCATAAGACACCCTGGGCGGTGCCTTGTTCACGATGTACTGCTCGACGAAGATTTTTGAAAACTGTTGGAAGTTGGTTATGTGACCTGTAGGAAGGCTCACAAACCATTCCAGCGCCGTTCCCTGGAGTGTGCTCACAAACATCTTGCAGTACACGGCGTCTGATCCTCCTGACAGCATCATCTGCATATGGAACGTGGTGAGATGAGCTTCAGGATCCTCCACGCCGGTGAAAACAGCCTTCACAGGTACCACACTCGCAGGGATAGGCGTGTCGGTAATCGCCTGAGCGAAAGGCAAAGGAAAAACACGAGGCGGCGTTGACGGCGCGACCTCTTCAGCGACTGGACGCCCTCGCTGCTCCTGAAGAGCTTGACGCAGTTCTTCAGTCACTCTGCTAAGCTCATCATTCCTGGCCCGAGAGGCGACCAGGTCCTCGTGCATTCTCGCCTGCTCTATGCGCGAGGCTTCCACATTCGCCTGCAGCGAACGCATGATTTCCACCATCTGCACCATAGTCATGGCGCCTTCAGCAGCAACGGGCGCAACTGGACTTGAACGGTTGCTTCTCATTTTTCTCATGAAAACTTGGCAAATCACAGAGCGCAACGAACAACACCTCCTTCAGCGACGATCGATTCAGCGATCAATCGGTCAGAGCTTCGCGAAACTTCGAGAGAAACCTCAAGAACACAGAAAACCTCCACAGAAAACCGCAACTCCACCAAAAACCATCACTTCCTCCACGAAAATCCAAACGAGCCAAAGAACTCAGATCTCACCGAACAAATCTCGCGTAAGCAGCAGAAAACTTCACCTCACCGAACAAAAACCCAAACGGACGGTGGAGAACGCGAAAGTATCGAACAAAACCTAGATGAACAGCGGACAACGGTTGCACCAGCACACAACCACACAGAAAACTGCAAAAACCTCCAAGAACTCACGTTGTGGATGGGAACAGGTTTTACACGGCCCCACGGTGGGCGCCTGATGATCCTGCCTGTTGACCAAAACGCTGGAGCTTTGCCTCGTCAAACTTGGATCGACGTATGCGCCGTGTTTGCCTCCGTCCTTCACCGTGATCCACCTCAAGAACCTGCAAAAGACGAAACGGCGCCGCTGCGGCCGATCGCACTCCAACGCCCAAGTCAGTGACTGAACCACCAATTACTAAGAGTAACTCTCAAGAACTCTCAAGGAACCGTGAACCAGTTCTCTCTCAGTATACTCAAGAACTCACAAGCGTAAAGAAGACAATCTGACCGTGCATACCTCAGAAGTTCGTTGGGAAACCCTTATATACCTGGACACTTTCTCTCTCCTGGCAGTTACACATCTGGACACGTGGCTCGCATCCAGCTGTACACGTGCCATCATCTGGAGCCTCCTTGACTTGGGCGCTACTTCTGACTCTCCTTTGGCTAAGTTACTTATGCATGATACTACTCAGTGCATAGTTGTCTTGGAGCGCGATCTCTACTGGGATTGGCGAGTTAGGGTGCCTTCGTACACACCTTCCCTCTGATCTCGTCGGCCGCCTTCATGATCTGCACCACCTTCATCTTCGATTGGCGATGTGCTTGTTTCGGCGATCTCTAATCACTTGGTCGCCTGGGTTTACATCTGGCGACTTCATCTTTAACCCGGTGACAGCCGGTTCTGGTGTGCTGGAGATCGGAGCACGCCAACTTAATAACTGGCGACTACACGAGCCCCCCGACTTCCTTCCCTTCTGCCGGCCAGGCGCCCCATCAACACGCCTATACAATAGCTTGATGCCACGTCATCACTTCCGACCACCAGGGCGGTACACTATACAAAACATTCACTTTCTTATAGTTTCCTAGGTTATAAATCCTTAGATTGTAAATGAAAGAAGTATTAAACATATCAAAACACAATTTTAACACGTGAAATTGTTTTTCAAAGATATCATAAGTGTTTCAATCAATGAATAGACCTTAGGTAGTAAAAGAAGTATTAAACATATCAAAATACAATTTGAACACATGAAATGGTTTTTCAAGGGTGTATGCTAGGTGTTTGAATCAATTAATAGACCTTAGAACATACGAAAACACAATTTTAACACATGATATTCATAAGTGTTTCAATCAATTAATAGACTAAAATTGTAAAAGAAATATTGAACATATCAAAACACAATTTGAACACATGGAATTGGTTTTCAAAGATATCATAAGTGTTTTCAATCAATTAATAGCGAAAAGAAAAGAACAAGTTGCAAACATTTAGTTAAGTAATACGTTTGTTTTCACTAGTTAAGATACTTTTAATAAACTATTATTATACAGAACATTCACTTTCTTATAGTTTCCTAGGTTATTGTACCGTCCTGGTAGTCGGAAGTGATGACGTGGCATCCCGCTACAGTATAGGCGTGTTGACAAGGCGCCAGGCTGGCAGAAGGGAAGGAAGTCGGGGGGCTCGTGAAGTCACCAGTTATTAAGTTGGCGTGTTCCGATCTCCAGCATACCAGAACCGGCGATCACCAGGTTGGAGATGAAGTCGCCAGATGTAAACTCAGGCGACCTTGAGATTGGAGATCGCCAGAGAAGGCACATCGCCAGAGATGAAGGTGGTGCAGATTATGAAGGCGGCCGGCGAGACCACAGGGAAGGTGTACGAAGGCACCCTAACTCGCCAGTTCCAGTAGAGATCGCACTCCCAAGTTAGCTATGTACTGGGCAGCACCATGCATATATAACTTAGCCAAAGAGAGAGTCAGGAGCAGCGCCCAAGTCAAGGAGGCTCCAGATGATGGCACGTGTACAGTTGGATGCGACCCACGTGTCCAAGTCTGTAACTGCCAGGAGAGAGAAAGTAACCAGGTATATAAGAGTTCTCAACGAACTTTCTGAGGTACGCACGTTCAGAATACATTCTTTACGCTTGCGAGTTATAGAGCTTACTGTGAGAGAGGATTTGCACGGTTCTTGTTCTCTTAGTATTTGGTGATTCGGTCACTGACTTGGGCGTTGGAGTGCGATCGGCCGCAGCGGCGCTGCTCTGTTTCTTTGCAGGTTCTTGAGGTGGATCTCGAAGAGGAACGGAGGTGTGAAGCGGTGTACACGTCGATCCTTTGACGAGGCAGTTTCCAGCGTTCTGGTCAACAGGCAGGATCATCAGGCGCCCACAGTGGGGCGTGTAAAACTTGCTCCCATCCACAGCGTGATTTCTTGGAGGTTTTCGAAGTTTTCTGCGTGGTTGTGTGCTGGTGCAACTATCGTTCGCTGTTTGTTTGAAATTTGTTCGGTGAATTCGCGTTTTACACCGTTCGTTTGGGTTTTCGATCGGTGAAGTGAGGTTTTCCTGCTGATTACGCGTAATTTGTTCGGTGGAGTTGAGTTCTTTCGCTCGTTCGGTTGTCCGTGGGAAGAGCAGTGGTTTCTGGTGAAGTTGCAAGTTTCTTTGAAGGTTTGCGGTGTTCTTGAGTTTTCTCGCGGAGTTTCGCACAGTTTTTCCGATTGATCGCTGACTCAATCGTAGCTAAAGTAAGTGTTGTTCGCCGCATTCTGTGATTCGCTGAGTTTCATGAGAAAAATGAGAAGCAATCGCTCAAGTCCAGTTGCGCCCGTCGCTGCTGAAGGCGCCGCTGCTATGACCATGGCGCAGATGGCAGAGATGATGCGTTCGTTGCAAGCAACTGTGGAAGC